>NC_051164.1:54392659-54466456 GCF_013339745.2 Dermacentor silvarum | reverse complement strand
AACATGTGCGTTTTCACACATCATTACCTTAAATATATTCTTAGGATATTACCTACCGCACTGATGGCAACATATGAGCACATTTAGGAACACTGTTCTATTACTGATATTTATACATGCCATGGCAACAATTTTCATAACTTTTGTGGAACCATTTCTTAAATTCTTCTGAACAAATATCCTGCTACAAACATCCGCCCTTAAATGCAAGGTACGCCCTGACTCTTTCCGCATAAACTATTTTACGTCCTAAACGGCAGTGTATTCCCCATCAGCTTAACTATTCGAACCGCAAAAGAATCCGTATCCTCTCCCTATTGGAATTCCTTTGATACCCTCAATGTTGTCGTAGTGCCTTTCTCTTGCGTCGCTGTCGAGACGGCCTAGGGTGCCTACTTCTCTTCTTATTCTTCTCTTTCCTGTGCCTGCACGGTTCCTTCCTGGCTTTGAAAGTCGCCCGTGTAGTTCAAGTTTCGCTCCTTTTTAATTGATGGACAATGTTTCCTGAAACATCTGTTTGTTCATGCGCCATCTCGCTCTCAGCAGTCTCCTCATCTTCCGTCTGTACTTTCGGGATGTCTGCCTTCTTGAGCGATTAGTGGAGCTGCTGGTTTGTCCTTGAACTTGAAAAGTCACTTTTGAAAACCTTTTTCTTCTTTTGGGGACATGCTTGGGATCTGCAGTTAAATACACGTCGCTCTTGCTCTGAAACTTTGCGACGGTTCTTCGAAGTCATCATCTTCAGATGCTCTGCTACTTCTCACCCCAAATTTAAATCCCCCTCTCATGGTTGCGTTGTAATGAGCAATGCCATAAAGATCGCCCATTGGTGCTTTCTTCGTGTCTTCTTCTTGGGTGGTGATTTCGTCTTTTTCTTTCCTCGAAGCAATTTTTCGATCTGCTCTTTCTCTTATGCTTCTTTCTTTCTCTTTCTCTGTTTTCTTCTACTATCTCTATCTCTGTCGCTGTCATCGCTTCCTCAATGCGCCTTCTTTCTCGCCACTCTTAAAACTTGCGCACCTGTGGTCGTCTGGGTCAGCAACATCTTGCTTGCAGGTCACTACTTGTGTTCACAGGGTTTCCTGCAGTCGAAAGTCTCCATCTCTTCAAAAGCCTTGCCGCAGTCAAGCACTCTCCCTTCCTGCGCGACATCTCCAATTGCTCTGCACTGAACACACACCGTATGCGGGCTTGCGGTATTCCCCCCCTCGTCAGTGTCCTTCGTTTCTGGGAACCGTTCGCCCTCATGAGCACGACCCTCTGGCATGTACACTGCACTACCGAAAACACACTCTTCATTCGGTGTTTGTACCCCTTGTGCTCACCAGGCAATAGGACTCGGCGGCGCGGTCATCGATAGCCTTATAGTGGCAACTATTCCGTCGCAAACAGTTCACTTGTGAGACTTCTCTTCAGGTAGGATATGACTGCATGTATTAGGTTGACTGCTTCTGGCATCTCTGTCCTTTTTCTCTTCGAACTGTTTTTTCTTCTCACATGCTTGCCGAAGTGTCTCAAGTTCTAAAGATCGAGCGGCATGGACACGGTTCATTACATCCTCAATTAGTTTAAGGCCCTGCTCCTTGCTAAGCTTTTTCTCGCGAACCGTAGCTAATATGCTGTCCCAATCCATCTCCAGACCACCAAAAATCAGTGACAGGGCCGGAAATGGTGGAATATCCTGGCAGGCTCGCCAAATTGTCACGGATTTCGGTGGACTAAAGACAGACAGGGACAAGTCGTACGTTTAGGACAAACATTTATAATTGAAAAAAAACTAACGACAAAGAAAACAGCACGAAACAAACAATATACAGCACGAGTAAATTCTGGAAATTCCCCAGAGTCCTCAGATATCAAAATTCATAAGTCCAAATATTTACATTAAGTCCCTCGACGTGGCCACGTCACCTCGTCGTCGCGGCTTCCGGCGACACGTCGTTGGGCCCGCCGATGCGTCGTAGACTCGAAGTCGCTGTGTCCGACGTTCGGTCCACGGTTGGCCTGGTTCGGGGGTCAGGACGGTGGGGTGGCCGAGGCGCCTGGATCGCCCGGTCAACTCCGCTAGCCTGCGGATCGTAGCCGCAGGGAATCCGGGAAGCGGCGCCGTCAGCCTGTAGCTGCGGCTTCCGGTGGGACGTCCACTCAGCTCGCGGGTCGTGGCCGCGACAGCCGAAGAACAGCTTCCACTGGGTTGCCGCCGTCTCCGCGATCCACCCGTCCTGTCCGGCCACCAGCTCCTTCTGCCTCTCGTCGTCCCAGAGCGTAGCTGGGCTGCTCTCTTCGGCTACGTGTCTCTTCTCCCGTTGGCCACGTAGCTGCGCGTGCACTTTTGCGCTTCTTCTTCTGCTCTCATAATGTATTCTTTTTATTCGGCCGCTCTTATTTTATAACCTCTTTTTCCTTTATTTCTGC
Source organism: Dermacentor silvarum (assembly GCF_013339745.2). Classification (NCBI taxonomy): domain Eukaryota; kingdom Metazoa; phylum Arthropoda; class Arachnida; order Ixodida; family Ixodidae; genus Dermacentor; species Dermacentor silvarum. Next base: position 54,464,041 of record NC_051164.1, on the reverse strand, counting down.
CACTGACTCCTCGTGACTTCTTGTTCTCCTCATAACTTCTGATTTTTCTTCTTTCTTTCTTCATTTTGTGGCTCATGACAACTATATATTGTTACGAGGCATTGCATATGAGCATGAACCGCTTTACTACACGAAGAGAAAGAAGAACTGGACATGTCACGTGACATGCTGTCAGCAATTCTGCGGTAGCAGCAGAATGTAAATATTGTAATATACAATTGCGTGACAATTTTGTGGAGGTGCGGGGCACCAGAAGGAGCGCCGTACAATGGAGCTCCGCTGTGGTCGTGGAGTCGGTGTCATCATGATGGCACCGACTACGACCACGCTGCCTGCGCCGGCCAGTACGACGCTTGCACCAGCCCCGACAAAAACGTCAACGATCGTCGTTACGCATCCTAAAAACCCAGAGACGTTCTGCTGTATTGATGAATTTGACGTCGAAGACAGGATTCTCGATTATGAGAGCATCAGTGAAATGAATCGCTCGGACCCAACGCTGATGCTGGAGAACGTGCTGTTTTATCTCAAACGAACGGCAACGTTTTGGTTCGAGAACCACGAGGCGGATATTGGAAGTTGGGACGCTTTCAAGGAAAAACTTAGCGCCTTGTTTGGGAAGCCCATGGGTCGAATGGCAGCCGCAACAGAAGAGATATCCATCCACGCTCAGACGTCCACTGAACCATACATATCTTAGATTCAGGACGTCTTGGCTCTTTGCCGTAAAGTCGACATGGACATGCTGGAGTCGGACAAGGTTGATCACGTGCTGAAGGGAATTGCAGACGATGCGTACAACCTATTACTGTGCCGAAATTGCACGACCATCAACACAATTATTGAAGAATGCCGGCGTACATTGCGAGGTCATTCGCTCGGCTACCGAACACCACTCCGACGTCATCATGCGAAGACGGACTGGCCTCTATAGTCTGTAGTCGTCGCCGCCGTCGGAACTTACACGAATCGTCCGTCGGGAAATCAAAGCAATTGCCCCTGTTCTTCTCCGGCCGTTTCCCTGGTCCAGTCCATTGTGCGGGAGGAACTCGGTAACTTGGGTTTCGCCGTCTGCACCGTTACTCAGTCTCGCACAACGGACATACACTCTAGGTCGCCGCCTTGCCCAAGATCACCGCCCCGGAACAACGGTTCTATGCTCGCTCTCGTAATCCGGCTGAATGGTGGACGGCAGATGATCGGCCGATTTGTTTCCACTGCCACCGCATCAGTCACGTCGCGCACCATTGCAACAACCGTTGGGTGTCGCCATTAACCCGGATTAACACTGCTAGCCGCACCGATAACTACCGCCGTTTTCAACCCACTCAGCCATACCAGCCATACAACAGTGATAGCTACCGCCGCTTCCAGCCTTTTGAGCCGTACTACGTCGATGCCACCCCTACGCCGCACAGCCGCTCCCTGTCGCCCCGAGGTCACCTTCCCGTTCGCCGCCAGCTCGCCGTCCGTGGTCTCCTTCGCGCCTACGATGACGTCCGACATCGCCGCTCAACCTTCAACAGGGAAACTAAGGGATGCAGCTCTTAGAGGTGACGCTGCGCGCATCTTCGACTTCCACCTCAAATCCTCTCCTCGTATTGCCGACACGACGAAACTTGATCGACTTTGACGTTGACGGCTTAACTGTTCCCGCACTCGTCAATTCTGGAGCACAAATCTCAGTGATGAATAATCAACTTCGTCGCCGCGTCAAGAAAGTACTTACCCCCGCCGCTACTGGTAGTAGTCGCGTCGCTGAGGCAAAAAGTCCCGCAGTCATCGGAATCGCATCACCATCGCCGGTCACCTTATATCTGTTGTGATTACGGTTCGCGGGCAATGCCCCAACGACGTCATTCTCGGACTCAATTTGTTGTCGGCCCATGCCGCACTCATTGACTATGCAACCGGCGTCGTTCAACTTGAGCTTCCTCAACTTGCTGATTTTCCAGCTTCGCCTTCACAACGCTTATCGTGCACTCGTGTACCCGTCTATTCCTGAATTGCCGTGACAATATAATGGCATTACCTTTTATGGCTACGCATAAGAGAGTTTTGACGACATTACAGTGTTAAATACAGTAATACAATATCGGCATATCTCAGCACGCATCCTCACGCGCACATTTCAGAAAGCCTGCACAATTTCGTACTCATCATTATTCGAGAAGGGAAGCGAACAGCCTGTGACTTCATATTATCCTATTCTAATGACATGGTCTGTACTTTTTCAAATGTTCCCATTGGTGACGTATTGAATGAATAATTTTCATCAATTAGTGTTTTGCCTCGCCAGATGTAGTCGCACTTCAATCGCAGGACCATAATTGATGTCACTGTTCATTGGTTTGGAAGTACATGTTAGCCTTGCCTTCGCACCATGTGAATTGACCTTGCGCAGTGCTGTCTCAATAAGGAAGAAAACAAGCGCCTTGATTATTATTTGGTTTGAAAACATATACAAGGTGCTTTAGCGAGCACTTTCAAAAATGTTTCAAGGTTGCCTGTGGCAGATAGCGCAATTCTAGTTCATGAGCTGGTCTACACGATCAGGCAGATATTACTTGCACAAGAAATTAAAATGCATAATTGAATGAATAACAAAAATTCACTAATTATATATAACTAATTAACTTATGACCCATATTGCAATTTACAAATTCGAGCCGTGGATTTAGCAAGACGAATCCACTTGGAATGAATCATGAGGATAATATCAGTTTCGAGATAATACATGTAATTCCCGAACCTTATGAAGAAATTCATTGTCATTCCAGGTAATTTCTTAAGAAAACGTCGTTTTATGCTTTGAAGCACAAAATTGCGCATTTTTGTGCAAATACAAGGCATTAATCTTTTCGGATGACGAAGCTGGGGTACTCACCAAAGAATGCTCATGCATTAAAAAAAACAAAACGTTAAAACGCTTGCAAGCACACAGAAAATAAATGGAGTTGCATTTGTTACTGTAACTAAATTGCCTCATGGCAAGTGAAATATTTGTGTAAGATACAGAAATGTTTTTTTTTTTTTTTGTGTGTGTGCAATTGTTGACCAGGAAGCTCAAAAGCAAAGTCCCATTGAGGCCCACATTGAAGTTGTTCTCTTAGCTGCTGAAAATATATTAGTAACAATTTTTTATCAGCTGCATTCAATGGAAAGATGGCAGACTCGGTTGTGGAATGGAGCATTGCTGTCTACAGCATTGTCTAAGTAAACCTCAGTAGCAAATACAGCGTCTTTCATGTCTCTACTATTTCTTCCCTAAACATTTAGCGGTAGAACCTGTGATGCATTAGTCGATATACTACGAAATCATCTTTCATAATTTATTTGCTCAACTGAGACCTTTCATTGATGTACTGCTTCACATGTTTTCAATAAAAAAATTCCACATCAATTCCATTCTTTGCGGGGTCTGCCTTGGAGCGCCGTACTTAGAGCATCAACAAGCGCCGCAACAATGAAAAGAGTAAACAATGTACTTGTTTTTCTCACCGTCTCACCAAACTTTTTTTTTTTCAACAGAACCCTAGTAAGGAGAGCTGGCAGTGTTGGAGCGTGAATGCAGTACTAGAAGTGAACGGCACAGCGGTGGAATTCAACCTGACCGAGTCCAGTACGACACCCGGGAACGTGTACAGTATTCCCGTGACTCCGTACACTGCTGTGGCAATCCGACTGCGCCTAAGAACCCCTGACAACAGAAACAGTTCGTGGACCAAGACGTGGAGAGTGACCTCAGCTGAGGACGGCAAGTACTGTAGTGTTTACCGCGCTGTACTACCTATAGCCACGAAGGCATTTAACTCACGCGCCAGTTAGCTACATAATTTTTTGCCCTACGAGCGTCGCCCTCAAAATCCACGTTCCAAGAACTATGAGCCACGCGTAAACGTACACTTGGCCTTCCTTGCATTCTTAATTTGTATATGGGCGTTACAAATCGTCGCATGTCGTGATAATCGTAGTCGCGCAATATGTGTAGCTTGTGCGGCCTTTTCTACTTATCGACAGGACACACCAAGTCGCGCTTCCTCTATGCTCAAATACAGCTGTATCTACACCGTCACCTGATGAGAGTGGCTTGTTGGGCTAGTTGGTACATGGTTATACTTGGAGAATGCCAGCAAACTTGGAAGTAGAAAAAATCGAGAAGAAGACATAGACAAAGTGACAGGAAGGTCTTCTCGATTTTTTCTACTTCCAAGTTTGCTGGCATTCTCCAAGTACACCGTCACCCTAGAACTAACCTGTACTGAAACCAGTAACAGAGGAAGAACTTACAACGCTGGGCTGCACACGGAGCACAACAGCCTGTAGTGCCAACTTAGGCTCAATCGGCAATTTCTCCTGCGTGAGTGTGGTTATCGCTTCAAGTGATTAATTTTGCGTTAAAATTGATATTGTCTCGGCAGCTTCTGTTCATTTTCGCGCACTGCACAGATTTATGGAGGGGGCCTTGATTGCACAATTTTCAAAGTAATTGTCATGGTTGTGATAATCCTGTATTCACTCGATCGATAGCAGGACAATAGTTCTCATCGCTCCCACTATTCTTCTCATCCATGATGGTGCCGTTCCAGGCACAACGCTATATTCTTGTGGCAGTGCTTGCGGAATTCTCTTTATTTCATTATATAAACTTCCTTGTGATTTATTGGCCTAGATAAAAGCACTCCTTCATCGGGCTAACCAGAAACACTCAATGTTGTTCTCGCGCCATGCTATTTTTTTCGTAATGTTGATTTCGAAAGCTACCATAAACTTCTTCTAGTGCTTGCCTTCAGCCATTTATTTTAAGCCGCCTTCTGTGCTGCTGAACATGATAGTGGCACCTGCAAACCCGAGGTCGCCGAGCACCGTGAACTCATGTGATTAAGCATTCTCAAACCCTAAACTATAATTTTAATTTGTTCTAGCAGACAACACCCCCCCGGGGTGGGGTGGGGAGGCAGTGAATAATAGCTTAGGAAAAGTATCTGCTTCCTCGACTCGACGTAAATTATTGCCCGTGAATTTTAGAGAGTGCGTCCTTTAGATTCGGATCACATGCTGAGGCTTTTATTGAAGGCCTTTTATTGATGCATCCTACGAGTGAAGTTTTTGTCTATTCTGCGAAAGGGCATCCTCGTCACTCATCATATTCTGTAATTAATAAAGGCAGCCCTGCAGAGCACAATAAAACTCAAAAGCACAGTAACACATTCGTCCCAGCAGGAGAAACAGAAAACAAAACATAACCTTTCACAGCTATATGCCAAATTGAGATATTCATGCATCAAAGACAGCGAACCTGTATAACTAAAGGAACTCCTTGGGGTCTGTTTTGACACCGCCCGAAATCTAAGAGTTTGCTAACGCTTCACTTACCCGGCACACTTCCTTCGCTATATCCAAGCGTCTTCGTATGCTTCGCTATACGGCGTTTTTCTTTTTTTTTTCTGAAAACGCTATCTTAAAAAGGACACACTACGACATGAAGGTACTTAATAAAATTGAAGCCTAGCCAAGAGGCCAAGACGCGATGCCCATAAAATGCGCGTCGAATAGGGCTCCTGGTAGCTGACCTCCAAAATAGAGGCGGTGAAGCACGACTTGGGAAAAGAAAGTTACGGTTAATAGCCAAGACAAACTGTGCAATGAGGTTCTCTATTCGAGTTAGGTATACGCAAGCTAACTTCTATGCTCCCGACTAAGCTCCCGTACGCCATCTTGGATAATCATCGACGGCGGACGAAAATATTTCCTGGGCCCTGCTACGCTCCAGAGAAAGCTTGTTGGGCGGCAACGATAACAGTATCATGATGAGTCGATTTGGTGCATTTCGTGCGACCGACCTGATGACAATGTGTGGCATCATGATCATCGGTTATAATCGAAAGGTGCGATTTACGTTTGCAGAATATTGAAAGTACTGCTAAAACAAAAACTATGGAATAACGTTTTCCAACTGTTTTAAGCGTCGCCTAATTATCACACATCCTCCAGCAAGGTGTTTTAACAAACGGATCGACGCATCAACATGTCGATCATGTGCAAGAGAACACATAACGTGCCAGCAACCACCTCGCTGAAGCTGTTGTAACAATAGCAATGATGCCATGGCCTTCAATAGTCGGATCGCGCACCTCCCGATCGTGTGAGCCCTAGGAAGGCCGCGAACAGGCTGAACATGCTTGGTAACCATGGCGCCCTGACTTCCATTTATGCTGTGCTGCTATTGGCCCCACCCTATGACGTCACGGGATAGTGGTAGCGGAACAAGTAGAGTCGCAAAAATTCGAGCTGAGAGCAACTGATATTTTGCTCGTATTCTGAGATTTCTCTGACCGATAACTTGGGTTAATGTGCGTTACATATAATATTTGCTTTCCTCATTCTTCTTTCACATGCCGAGAATGGATCTGCTGCAAATTATGGTGTTTGAAAAAAAAAGTGTTGCAGGGCCCCTTTAATAGCTTTGCTGCAATATTGCTTGATAATTTCTTTATAGGACTAGCTCTTATGGCCTATACGCTTTCCGCAGCGGTACTACGTAGACATTAAACACGCTTCACAGTGCCTATTCTCATAGAGCAGGCACGCTTTATTTACCGACCTCAATGTGTAGTTTTCTCAACCACGAAACATCCTGTGAATGAAAACAAACTATTCTGTCAACAAATACGACGAAAAATAAAGGTATGATGGTGTTGCTTGAGCCGGTCAATATAAGGACTCTTACTTTCACGCCGCCGTAGGCGTCCAACTGACGTTACGAATCGAAATAACAGCTGTTGGGTGTTGTTTCGCATACCAAGGGCTCGTGTTCACAGTAACTGCTTTGTTATTCGCTTTGGCTTCTGAATGAGCGGTTCAGCTGTACGCCTTATGGTTATTCTTCCTACAGTTGCATACCCGCCCCACCAGCTTTCTCTAACAATCATGAGCCCTGCTGTTAGGCCGAAATCTGTCTCTGCCGCCCGTCACCATTTTTTAACAGCCAAGCTGTTAAGGGATAGTTCCTCCAGGATCGTGTCCGCGTGTAGAAAAAACTATCATCATCGGCATTTCGGCTCCATGCGCTTGGCTGTTTCCCGCTAGGTTGTGCCTTAGCAGATGTGTCAAAATGGATTACTAACATGACTGATAGGTCATGACATCAATAACGTCACATACTCGTCAGAAATATCACGATTAACGATAATAAAATCCCATGTGGAGCATACCCGCATATTCAATGCGGTTATAGGCCAGGGACAAGAAGGAAGGAAGGAAGGAATGAAGGAACGAAATAAAGAAAGAAATCACGTGTGACTCATACCCACGTTGGATACGTGGGTATGAGAGCAGGAGTGGGAGAGATCTCACAGAATCCTCATGCCGCCGTGCAGTGTGCCGTTGCTATGAACGATGTGGATCATATGCTAGTTTATGACGATGGGGCGGACTTCTACATGGCCATCGCGCCACGCGAAAACAAGACGCCGGTGTCCTTGCTCTTTGACAAACATGCCGAAGACGCTCAATATAATCAATAATGATAATATATAAAGTCACTATATAGCAATATTCACTACAGCAGACCCACCATAGTCACAGTTTTGCTGGCTCCCATCTTCACAGTAGTGGAAGGGCTCTGATTTTAATTTTTTTAGTTGTCTGTCTAGATATTCTTGTACTTCAAGTTAGATGGTGGACATAGTTTTCGATACTCCCCGCCTTTGATATCCTCCATCGGTAGACCACTCTTTGACAAGGAAACCAGCGGTGGTTCTGGTGGCCATCGTTCGCGTTAATTATCTTGAAGAGATGCCACTTTGGTGTGGTGCTTACTTCCATTTCAGCAGCTTTCTATAAACAAAAAAAAGTGTAGAGACGCTACGTGAGCAGTATTTTCTCGGCATGGCGTTATTTTACTAATTTCTTTGTTAAGCATCGTGAGTATTACTATTACTATTGCTTCGAATTAGTATTTTAAGTATCACAGAAGATAGGCGGCACATTTGGAAAACCCAATTGACAGCTACAGAAAGAGAATATTTGACCGCTTTGTGTTGTGTGCGCACGCTACAACCAACAGTTCCTTTCGAAAGCGTTCATTAAACAGCTGAGCTTCTTTCTACCCTATGAATACATAAGTCAGAAGGGTTCGCTAAAGACAAACGTTAACTAAAGCTAGAGATATAGGGCTCGAAGTTCTCCAGAGGAACACTTTTCCCCAGACCAGAGCTTTCATGAACAAGAAACTTACTTTACCACAGAGCAGGACCGCTGTCGATACTACGAAAATGAAGTACCTGCCCACATTAAGCAGCGCTACCCTTTAGCGTTACCTTTTAGCGTTACTCTTTAGCGTTACCAGGAAGAGATGGCCGGTGCATGCATCTGCGCACGAACGCCCGTATGTAGCGCGCGATATCAAGTGCCGGGAACATTTTAGCTCTATCAGTCGCAATAAGCTTTCCGATATTTCTCTAAGAGGAACATAACAATTTGGACCAATTTGATGTCGGTCTTTAGTGTTTCTTCAAGCACGCCTGCTGATTATTCTCACTCTATCTCCACGCAGCTCCCAGCATGGTTGCGTACGTAAAGCTCCTTCGAAGTGGTTCTCGCTACGTGGAGTTTTCCTGGGGCTCGCCGCAAGCGACAAACGGCGTCATCCGAAATTACCGCGTCGTGTACACGCCGCTGGCTCTGCGCCTACAGCACTGCCAGCAGCTCACTCACCGAGATACGGAGGTGTTGGTACCACCGTCACACCACAGCGTGAACCTGACTGGACTGCGTCCGTACACCAAGTACCAATTCTCCGTGTCTGCCCTCACCGTAAAGTATGGACCGGAAATGAATGCCACGTTCGACACGGAAGAAGCGAGTGAGCTCATTTTTCTCCCTAAAGCTTGAAAACGTGTTAACGCGCACTGGCAGGAATAACTAATGACTGCGTAATGGGCGTATGACAAAAACACGGACGTAGTTGAAGCCCTATAGAACATTTCTCAAAATGTCGAGTGCCTGAAAGCATGGTTGCATGAAGACGGCACCGATGCAGTACTCGTTCTTGTTCGTTTACTTAACAAAGCCATGCCAAGTAACCCCACAGAAAGCGGAAATTCAGCATGTTTCTTAAAGTTCAACAGCTATAAACGTATACGACGCGTTTTAACTAAAAAAATTCCAAATAAGTATTGGCTTTCCAGAAACGATCGCGAAGCGAAAGTCTAAACTTTTCGCTTTTGTTATAATTTCACGATTAATATTAACTGTCCACAGTCATAATTTCAGTATTCGTACCCGCGTTTCCTTTAATATTTACTGCCACAATAAAGTGCGTCATGAAACATGTGTGTATGACTCCTGATGCAGTTCCTGAGGGAGCTCCAACTCAGGTGCAACACACGAGGTTTACAAGGAACACCGACATCCTGACGTGGGGCGAGGTGCCCTGTGAACTACGCCACGGGCCCATCGTTTCCTACTACATTGAAATGGACAGCGTTGATCCCTGGGAGACTGAACTGCGAAGCAGGACGGTTAATCGGCCATCGATCAGTTTCCAGGACCTGGTGTCTTACACTCGCTACAGAGTGAAGGTGTTCGCCGAAAATCATGCGGGTAGATCGCCCATGTCCGCGTTCCTAAACTTCACAACGCCATCCGCTCGTAAGTACTCTGTCATTTCTCCTTCCATGCGCAATCATCTATTTCCGATCACCTCCTCAAATTAATTTCTATGCTTTGAAGAAAATGTGTATTTCTAGCGTACACGTAGTAGGTACATAGTTCTGCTTACAGAGTCCAAAAAAATTAAATAACGTACCCGTTACATTGTTACATTTTGGAATAGTTTAGCCAGGAACAGCTAAAATTTATGAAAAACAGGGCCATTACAGAAAACTATGAAAAGTAATACGTTCTACACGAATCGAAGAGGTCCGTAAAACTTACAGAAACCATAAAATACAACTTGCGAAACACATGGGCTACTGAACGTTTGGGCCATTTACTTAAATGCATCCGCAGAACTTATCTTTTAAACAACCCGCTGAAATAAAAATGCACCGATGTTTAGGCACTCTGGATAAATACATGTTCGTCCGAATGTTCGTTTAGTATTGTCGTCAAGACGGGAATCAGCACTTCTTTTAGTTCAGATAAGCAACGAACTCCTATGATATCTGTTTTTCTTGATGGCAACCGTGGCAAAGTGCCGGAACTAGTGATGATTAAAAAATTCCTGGCTTTCAATGATATTGTAACATCTAGAATTGCAACCGTGGCTAAGCTGGTACTAGAAGAAAAGGGCGCTGCTAAAAAATGTTGGAATTAATTACAGTAACATGAGGGAGTAATTAGTATTTTTAGTAGATTACGCCACCGGCAATTGACAAAATCAACAAAGTCGTTGCGTTGGAGCAACAATGATTTTATTTGTCTTTTATCACAACGCATAAAATTACTATATACATCCTAACTTACCTATGTGCCTCCTAACTTACCTGAAAGGCGGCCTCTGATCTGTACAAGCAGACCGTTATAGCCTACCCATTTTCCACGCACTAGAAAAGGGTATGCGAAGGCGTTCTAAACTTGCTTAAGATTAAAATATGCGCACTTTGCTATTTTGGGGCGACATCTTGGAGTTGAGGTTTCTCTTAAGCTAAAAAAAGGTTGCACGAGTGGAGTAGGAAAAGCGTGGATAAATTCCTGTTACCTCTCATTACGATGTCAAGCCCCTTTACCATTTGCAGCAGAATTATTCCAAGCCTATTTGTTAAGCGAATATAGCCGTTCAGAATATATTCGTACCGCTATTTTAATGTTCCTTGTGCATCCCTGTCAGAATCATGTCCTGTAAAACCAGCAGGAAAACAATTGAGCAATTTCTTTTACTTTATAGTTTCGTCCATTAACCTTCAGGTTCGAAGTATGCAAAAGCCTAGTGCCACTTGGCCAAAGAACGAAGACTTGTACCGTATTACCACGCGGGACACAGCCTTGCAACAATGTGCAGTGCTTTTATTTGGTTTTGTTTCAAGAGCTCTTTCTGACGAGGGGGGATTGGCCAAAGAGACGCTTTTGCGAGTGTATTTTTTTATAATATAGCCAAATAACATTGAGTGTGAGTGAGAGAAAGATAAAAGACAACAGACTTGAACGATTCCTTCAGCTCCGAGTGATTTCCTGTGACAGCAACTTTCAGTCACAGTAAAGACCGTCATCTGCTACAGTTTCCCGCTTTTTCGTCAAATGATTGGGGCCCCACTACAGGAGAACGGCCAAGAAGCCAGTTCTTAGGGAATATTTAAAGGGTGTCTCAGCGAACACTTTCAAAAATTTTTTAAGTTTGCCTGTGGCAGATAGCACAATCCTAGTTCATGAGCTGGAATACTCGGAAAGGTGAAAATTACTTGCACAAATTGAAATGCGTAATAGATAATTAAGAAACATTCACTCATTAGGTTTTAACTAATTACCCATATTGCAATTTACGAACTCTAGCCGTTTGAGTACGCAAGGCGGATCCACTTGGAACGAATTCTCAGGATGACACTAGTTCCGAGGTATTCCCGAACTTCGCGGAGAGATTCATTGGCGTTCCATTTACTTTTCTTTACAACGTTTTCTTTAGAAAGTAACCGGAACGCAGCCTAAACAATAACAATAAATATGTGGTATTAGACGGCATTGTTGTTCAGATGAAGAAGTTGTGAATTTATTGTTTTTTTAAGGCATAGTAATGTGAAATATGGAACACGAAACATGGACAGACTTTCACACCGTCCGACTGGCCATGTTCAAGTAGGTGAGATTTATAGCAAACATCAACTTTATAGAACGTTAATTCACACCTTTTCGTCCAGAAGCTTATGGTACATTTTCTGTTCAAAGCGCTCCAGCATGTAACTTGTGGAAATTTTGCTAAATGAAAATGTTTGATTCAGAGAATGACAGTGTATCTTGCCTATTACGGTTTATCTTATTCCTCATCGTGGTAAGGTTGCAATATGGTGGCTGTACTAAGTATCTAGAAGTTGTGTAAAACAACCATATTTACTGCTTCAATCACTCAGTATAGGACAACATCCAACAACCTGGCTGATGTTTCGGCAGCGTGGCATACTTCTTTTTTTTAGTTCAAATGTGAGCTGCGTTCTTCTTTGCATTAAATTATTGTGAAGAGAAAGTAGAGAGGCAACAAGGGTAGCAGAATATTGAGGCATGTGATCATCAGCTGTTCCTTCTGAAGCACCGCCAGCTGCAGCTTCGACGTGAACCGGAAAAAGCCTAGCCACGATATTGGCATCGAGCAATCAGCGGCGGTGGGGCTACTGGCGACGTTAGAGCGTTACCATGGTGACCAGTCCTCTGTCCCTAATTGGCCACCTGCCACAAAAATAGGTCCCGGACCCGTCCTCCAAGTTGGGGGAGATCTTGCCATTCGGGAGCAGAACTGTCGGCCACCGGCGGCACGTGAGCGGCAGTCGGCATGCCGCGATTTGCTGTGCCGCCAATTTGGACGTGCATCAAAGGAACGAATAGGAGGACGCACAATACAAATACAGTTTCGTTAACGTAACTGCCATCGCAATGGAAGCGTCTTGTTGTTGCTTCTGTTCTTTGCCTTTTTACCGCCTTTCACATAAGACACGTACCCACAAAGGGGGGGGGGAGGGGTTATGGGTCAAGGTTTGCCGAGGACACAGCATGGAATGACTACCTTCCGTCTAAGTTAGCGTTAAGGATTCCCAACATTTCTCTAACGCCACAAGCATAACTCACAATCAAACTTGTCCCTTCTGTATGAAAACAAGAATGGCCATTGACGCACTTCATTTTCTTTGACGCACGTAGCTTCGTTGAGTCCGTGCTTTCAAATATAAGGAGAGTTTCAGCCTCCGGTGCACCAAATTTGCTTTCTTTCCCATGCAGCTCCACTAGCTCCCGAAAGGCTGGAGTACGACCAGCTATCTCAAGACAGCGTATCACTCATGTGGAAAGCTCCTTATCCCCCTGCCGGTGTTTTAGAGCACTACCAGCTCAAATACTGGAACGTAAAGAACCGACACGATATTACCGAGATGGTCATAGCCCACACGCAGTGTTCTGCGAGAAATCGGGAACCGCGACCTTGTTTCACCGTCCAGGAGCTGGAGCCGAACGTGGTGTACCACTTCTCGGTAAGATAGAGTACCACTTCTATCTCATAAATAATTAGTGTATCCACGACAGGTACAATACAGTTTTGTCTAATGAGGATATTCATTTGAATGTTCCTTTCTGAATGATCAACGTCGTCATAAACATAGCTCATAACCAAATTACACATTGGATCTTTTCAGTCATGAAATGTAGACTTCATGCCTCAACCTTCGGAGATGTGTCTGTTATGGAAACATAATCAACTACTTCACGAGAAGTGTACTTGAGAAATCCCAAGCCACTTGAAACTTTCGCATAATGAAAAGGATAACTGTCATAAAAATAGAAGGAAAATTTAACGAAGAATGTGACTGAATACTTCGGCCGAAAATACTTTTATGAAGTAATTTTGCCCTCCAGGACACTCCTCTCAGACTAATCAATGCTACAAGATGAATACAATAAAATATGTCTTTAAGCGTGCGCAGTACTTCTTACTTATCATTGTTTTAGGAATTTTAATTTTGTGCCGTTATTACGGCATGTTCAGTAAGGTATTTGCCTGTTTGTGAACGTCAACGTTGAATTTATTGCTTGAGTGACCAGTGGCGGCCGTGTCGCTCGAGGAATATTACAGCGCTGCATATGTAAATAATAATCAAGTGACAGTATATTTCTGCATGTCCCAATAACGCAGCTCTGTTGTGGTCGTTGTGCAGGCTACCAACGTTGTTACTCGTTTGTGCTGAGGGTCAACTGCTGTGCCTGTTTGCTTAGAGAGCTGCTCATATGGTGAAGACAACAGTGCTCAAGAGCTTTATGCGCTTTGGAGTTATGCGGTTGGAGCTCTTTGCCTAATTACAAACACGGTCGTGCTTCCTGGATCTCAATTAGTGACCTAGGAGGTTGGATAAACATTAAAAACTGATTGTCAAAATCACCAATGTAGGAAGTAAAAAAAAGTTTTGCATGGATTCGTGATAACCCTGAAGGGCGGTTTGTTTGACAAGCAATGTTATCTTTTTATTTGGTTCAGTAGCAGTAGACTGCAGAATAACTGTACTACGCCCTCAGAATGAGACCCTGAGGCATTTTTTTCATCGTCACGTTGACAATTCAATCCTTGAGCCGTACTCTCATATCATCCAAATACACAACTCAGTTAAGAAGCTTTAAAAAACAGGTAGAGATTGACGGAAATAGTTTGTTCGTGTTTGTTTTTCTTCAGTAAATAGAAGCAGGAGTTCAGAAATCAGGTGCTCGAGCAGAAACAAGGCAAATATCTGTATTGGACAAGAGAGAACTGTAAACAGGCACGTCGTACAGCGCAGGACATAAATGGCTACCTTCGTGAATATGAATCGAAGGTAACTTTTAGCAAACAGAATAAATAAACTCCGCTGCTTTAAAAAAACATTTAGGGTTGTTTTCATTAGTCAAGTGGTCACAAGCCCCAATATGTAGATATATTTTCCATAGTTGGTTTGTGTAATATATTTCCAAACAACAAACTTTTTAGGTACGCGCCAAGAATATTGGTACGGGATATTCACCATACTCTGAAGAACTGGAAGTGGAGACAAGAGAAATGGGTAGGTCATATGACACGTCATTGCAGTCTAGAGAATCTATATTAATGTAGAGCCAATACGTTATTGTACAAATAGCGTATAAAGTTTACTCAACTACGCCAAGTCATCTCGCGCTCTTGTGCGAGTGCTGTACGCAGTGCCGATAAGGGACGCTATATAGCGGAATACTCAGTTACTCTTTCGGGACAGTATTATACAACACAAAGTACAAGATGAGCACTTACAAAGACAAACGCCAAAGTGTCTGCGACTTGAATATCTTCTGCATATTTTCTGCGAGTCGGTAATATCAAATTGCACATCTACGAATAAACAGGACTGAAAGTCCATGAACATCTGCTACAACCAACATACCTTCTAGAAAAAGAATGTGGTGTTCTTTCATTTAACGTGAAAACGCAAACAAAGTAATTTTTGCAACATCAAAACATACCATTTTGCGCCCATTGTATCATAAAGGAAAGAAGCAGCTGCGTAAGCCGTCAAATTGTCATTTTTACAGCGAATATTTGAAGCTTCGGCTATTACATTTATCTGAATTTATCGGTGCTTTCAAAAAATGCATAATCGTAATGTCACTGGTGAGGTGTAACTCGAAAGCCGACGGAAATGTTAATGTATGTTAAATAGGCGATTGCACGGTATATGGTTTTCAAAATAATAATCCATATGAGTCATTCCTTGATTTTTATTATTTCAAAGCGCCAGAGGCTCCGGCGAGCATTCGGTCGTCGGAACAGACTGAGGACAGTCTCAAGATCCAATGGGATCCACCTGTCCGCAAGAACGGTGTCCTGACAGGCTACAAGGTGACAAGGATTACACTATTCGTCGAAACATACAATGGCTCTCACTCTAGCTAGCCCTTCTAATTAAATCATGGTCATCCTAATAAATGAATCGTTTATACAAGAACCCTTGAATATTGGAACTGTACCGCATGCCGAAGTGCAGAAATGGTCATTAAAGATTCTTAAGTTGAAAACGTAGAACAGGACCACTTGTTTAAGATAATAATACCAGCTTTTGTCAGCTATGACGGCTCCCATCACGGATGACAGGAATTAAAAATAAAATAATGCATTCGGAAGCAGCAAGCAACGTCGTTAATGCTGCATGCATTGTCGCCTTAGCGGATATATATAGGCAAGCCGTCAATAATAACACCGCTTATTCACTAGCAGTACACACACACACAAACAAAACATGAAAGTAATTCATTACCGTGTACCTTGTTCGGAATGTACGAATGATTTGCTTAGACCTGCAATGTTGACAGTTTCAAAGTGCTGTCCATAGAAAGTCGTTTTGGTTCGACTTTTTACATCACATTACAGCGCAATATTTTAGACAGATAAGCATTGCCAATCAGCACGTCACTGAAAAAAATCTGTAATAACGTTCATTTGCTGCTAGAGCTTTTGTTATTTTATCGAGAAAGCGAACGGTTTTGCCCACTTTCCGAGCTGGCCAATAAATGTCGGTGACGTGGGAGCCAGGGACGATAGGAGAAAACAATCACTTATAATACAATTACAAAATATATATGCATATATTCAAGCTGCGAAACATTCTTCTACCTTCGACGTCTCCACAAATAACATTGCAGTTTTTTTCCCTGCGAACTATTACAGCCGTTGTTAGGCATATTCTCAATAAGAAAGTGAGTCGCGTCTTTGCAATTAAAAAAAGTGAGTCGCGTCTAAGCAATGAGTCGCATCTTTGCAATTGCCATGGTCATCAGCAACATTTTTTTTTTCACTTTGCAGTTGAACTCATCTCTTTCGCACACATTCAATGCAATGCTGGCCAAATCATGGTTCCCCAAGTCGGTCATGCTAAATAGCTCTGACTCACCCGAGTTTTACCTACGAGGTCTGTTTCCGGGGTCTACATACCTAGTCTGCGTACAGGCTAAAACCAGTGCTGGATTCGGAAATGCCATTTGTGACAACTTCAGCACAAAAGCTTCGAGTGAGTATGACTATGCATGGGTTCTCAAGGTTTCGGCTTTAGAGTGACCACTCGCAGTCGCTTCATGGTAGATCATGCGGGATACAAGGTGTTCTGCATAACGAAGGAGAAAACGCGATATTTCAGAAGCCAGGACTCTCTACCAACACGTATATTTGCAATCAAAACTATGTCGGCCAGGGGTTCTGTGAAAAAAAACGTATTTACCTGCAACTCAAACGGTCAATTTGTAACTGAGAAATTCACTGCAATGCTCAGAGTGCTAAGCTTTAACAGTGGTCCTTCCTTTCACGTTAGATGTTAACGCTTCTAGAATTGTTTTTAGTCGATCCTGCTTCCCAGACTTTAGTTCACAAGTGCACATTATTGTAATTTTTTTATTTGATGGCAAGTGTTATTTGCGTCTCAGAATCTGATATTACCAAGTTAGGATGCTGTCAGCAGCGTTGCAAGGTTAATTTTGTAAAAGTAAAAAAATATGTACTGACCCAATGCGTTGTGAATAGCAGTAAGGAAAACTTTGAATGAGGTTTGCAAGAAACGATGTGTTTTATCAACCGTTTCCAGATTTTTTATGTTGATAGGTCAATTCAGTTTAATTACATTATGTGAACGGACGTCTTTTGTACGCTACCGGTCGTGGAATTAAAAAAACGCCTTGTTGTATACGTGCCTCAAAACTTTGCCACCACGGTGAAATTGAGATTAGGTAAAAGTGACGACAGTAACTAACACAAAATGCACATTGCGTAGCTTATTTGCAACCGCTCAGCAAGTATTCAACCACCCAATTGTAAATGCAAAACGCGAACTCGCTCATCGGGTATCGTGCACCGGCCTCTTGCTTTACGAAAACGATAGCAGCGGAAGACACCTTCACCACTCTTGCCAAAACTGTCTAAGGCACACTTTGCGAAGTTTGAAGCCTCGGTGAGAGCATATATTTGTAGTGGAATATGCATGACACTGCTTTGCGGAGACAATCAGAGCTCTTTCTCCGTGACGTCAGCCTTGCAGGTGCTTTCTCGAATGTCTGTACGCGGGAAACGAGCGGTAGTGTACGTACGAACTCTTCAGTTTACTCATTTCGCCTCCGTCAAAATGC
Source organism: Dermacentor silvarum (assembly GCF_013339745.2). Taxonomy (NCBI): domain Eukaryota; kingdom Metazoa; phylum Arthropoda; class Arachnida; order Ixodida; family Ixodidae; genus Dermacentor; species Dermacentor silvarum. The sequence goes on along the minus strand of NC_051164.1, from coordinate 54,446,236 downwards.
CGCTGCCGCGACTTAAAATCGCCTCTCCTACATCGCGCTCAATAGCGCAACCGCACAGCCAATGAGTCATCGCAGTGGGTCCTAGCTGTATATAATGAAAAAAACAATCACACTACGGACAGAATGTGTAGAGAGCGTCATGAATTATGATACTCGCTTTGACGTTTAACGGAGTTTATAGAGCGCGCATACTACAGGGCTGCTCGCAATTATGTGCTCAGTCTGTATAAAATAGAGTGACGTTATTATGGGAAGCTTGCATACTGTGTTTGGCTGCCCACGGATGTATTCTGGCCTTGCACGTTTTCTCAACTAATGTCTGTAGACAACATGAGAAAACGGTTTTGTAAGTCCAGACTAAAGGAAATGTATTTTAATGCCAAGACTTTTTTGCCTTATGCAAGATACCTCATGGCAAGTGCCGATCTTGCTTCGTATTGGCTTTATTTTTCTCTCTTTTTTGTTCGGGCCAGATATCGGGAGCGAACCAGGGTCACACAGCACGAAAGCCGGTACCTCTGCCCATTAGTTGCGCCACAGATGAAAAAATATTTATTCCCTACCAAAGCCAACTAGAACATTAGGACGATTGGCGCGGGCATCACGTCGCATCGTAAATATTTCCTTTAAAACGTGAGAGCACATGCGGGCGCATCAAGGAAGCCTGAATGGGTCACGCAAACAATACTCACTCTTACTGCTGCCCTCTGCATGCCTCAGATATGGCATAGCAACACGTTACTTATAAATGCTGCGAAATATTGCCCGTTCTCCCCAATTTAGATGCCTTCAGGTGCGCTCCAGGTGGTAACAGAACCGGTTGTAATTTTTCTCCGTCGGAGGCCAATAAATCAGAGATCGCGCTGTCGCCATCTTGGTCATACTATCATCGATGTCTTGCTTCTGTCGTTCCACACATGGCTGCATTAAACACAGAACTGCTCGCTTTAGACATGCTTGTTTACACGTCTGGTAACGCTTTGCGCAAGTCCAAACGACGCTGGATTGCCAATTACCTGCATAATGCTTTGTATTTCACCACTGCCTATCACGCGTGGAATTTGAATAATTTTATTGGCTGTAGTATTTTCTTGCTGGAGACGGTTATTCGTCGGCTGAACTGTTTAGCATATATGCCTGATCTAGCCAGAGGGCAATCCTAAAAAAATTACAGTGCAGTCTCATTATAGTCTATAGACAAAGTATAAATTGCCCAACTGTTAATTAAGGAGGTACATATATGAATCACGCAGTCAAACGGCACTACTCCTAAGGTTCCTCAAAACCGCAGTTTGTGTCCGCAGTGCTCAGCCATATTTTCGCAATAGCTCGCAACACGCCTGTTTACTATCAAGTACTCGTATGCCAATTACAAACAAAGCTGCACATATGCGCCTAACTGACGTTCGAATGTGTAATTTCAAATGTAAATGTTGCTTTTTAAGCTTGAATTATTACCGGACAAACAAACACATCACTGCTTTTCTGTTTTCTTGCAGCTCCTGAAGTTCAGGTTGAGCCCAGGGTAGGTGCAATTGTCAATAACACAGTTAGCATCGTGCTCTACCCGGTGGACTTCATGAAGGGACCCATCACGTAAGTTTAGTAGAATAAGTATGTTCTAATTACAACTAAAACCGTAATATATACCTATACCAAATATATAGTCTTCACATACACGTCCCACTGCAACAAGTGTCTTGCCGAGTATCTGTGTTCTATAACAATTGGCTATAACAATTGGCAACAATTCCCCGGAAAGGGAAGCATTGAAAGAGGTGGCAAGGTTTTTACGTGGCGCTGAAGGCGGTTTCAGAATGCTTGCATGATTACCAGCACCGCAAACGGCATTCCAGGCATCGTATCTTGATGATGTTCGAGATGAGATCGAAGTAAGACCATCGGCGTTCGTCAGCGCCAACAGAAAGGATTACATGAATTTAGCTTGACGTTTACGGCTCATTCCGCTCAGATCAGTGTATGCACAATATGGTGTGGTTTGCGCACAACTGTTCGACAAGAATGCTAAAGTAAGCGCGCACAGCGCTCAGGCCAGCAGCAGAAACCAGAAAGCTGCACAGGCTCACGCTGAGCCGATTGAGCGACGCGTCACGGAGCGTCCACTTGGCTTCCGTCCCTTCTGCAGCCAAACGCACTGCGCGTCTCTGGACACATTCTAACCCTCCACGCCTGTGCAGCGCATGTGGCTCAATACCGTAGCTAAAGTACCTAGATAACACGAGGGACTTTAATCGTAGCAGCATGACAGCGCCAACGGCAGTTGTGCCCAAGCACCTATATAGCGCACGTATAATTCCAATCGTAATAAATGCCTACAGTAGCTATGCAACTTTGGCGGATTAGATACGTGTCCAACAATAACCGCTGCCCTGTAGCGCACATGCTATGTAACGCATTTTCGTACGCCTCGTAGTATTGCTCACACCCCTGGAAGGGCACTGAAAAGCTTTCTGTATGGCATTCTCTTTGTGTTTTATTAGTTTTTTTTTTCGTTGTGCAATTTCTTACAAAACGCACTTGTTATCTTAATACTCACTGCCACAACACAACATTAATAACCGTGCGGGTTGTAACCATTTTTATCTTAATTTACACTTCATATCACTTTTGTGACTTGATGAGAACCGTTTTCTGCGAGGCTCTAGTTCCGCCCCAATTTCTGTTCGGAAAAAAAAGCTTGTCTACAGATCTAAGACAGACATCATTTCGGTAAAACCTCCGTCTTATGCTTTTATTGCCCACAACTCGACCTTAAATTTGAGAGATAAATCTGGCGGCCCGCATTGAAAAGTACCTCGTGTTATGGAGAAACTCCGAGCGTATAGAGAGAGTTTATGCAATATATTTTCGCTGAAGTTACCACGATGTCCTTCTTTTATCACTATTTCGTTATTCTCTTGTCTCTATTACCTGAACGAACTTCCCTGATTGTATTTACCCTTGCTTCCTTACATTCACCTTTCAGGGGCTACTACCTAGTCGTACTTCGAGAAGGCGAAGCCATTCCTCGCCCAGTGAAACTAGTCAACTACAGCACCGCACAAGACATGCGCCTTGGCTATTACGTTGCCGCCCATCTGACACCCGACCAATTGGAAGAAGCGGTGGACTTCATTGTCGGTGGCGGCAGCGTCATCGGTGGCTTTGAAAATCCACCGCTCACTGATGCTACGCCGTATCGCTTTGGTCTGCTTGCCGAGAGCAACTTTTCTGGGGTGAGCTAGAGTCCTATTTATGTTTGAAAGTACGGTGGCGTGAACGCGTTATCACGAATCGAGAGTTTACTCAACCTCAGATAAATTGTATCTTTTTCGGCATAAAGTTGCACAAACCGACACAAATTTAACAAGCGAGCATTCGAAAAAGTTAGTCTCATCAACTCGAAAGCTGAATTAAGATAACAAAACCAGCTATATATCCGGTTTTCCACCCCTTACGTTCGCTTCATGCAAGGGGCAATGCCAAGTGCATCCTCTAATCTATACAGGTAAATCGTGCCTGATATTTCTAATTTTATTTTGCATTACATTGAACTTCCTATCTTGCCCTTATTCCTGGGGAGTACCAGTACACATTGCCCGTTCCCTGCGTCCGGGTGAATATACCGATGTAATAAAGATGGTCACACGTGTCTGTCTGCGACCTGGCATAATCAAAAGCTGGTTTACGTACATTATTCTTGTATGCATAGGCAGATTTAGTATTATTATTAATATAATCTACCAGAACATTTTCGCTGAATCTCTGCTCTATTCATGTTTTAAGTCACACCTCTTCCACTCGGATAAGTTTATTTTTCAATGTATTTTAAGCGTTCCTGGCAGCGTACCTTAAGAAACTACTTCTGTCAACCTCAAATTTCATAAAAATTGTGCGAGCTTTCCTTATGGAACGCTCGTGCTACTTGACCCATCACTTGAATAGCCGGAAATGTGGCATGTCCTTGCAGGCTTCAAACATTTTTTCATCGACATGTGTGTAGCAAATTGCTCGAGGTTAGCCGGCAAAATACTGGCAGTAATTTTTGATACCGCGTTTAAGAATTACGGAAGCATAAGTATGGCTTCCCAAATCAAAATGTGCAGTTTTAAGGCACTCATTTAAAATAAAAGAAAACACTATTGGTTCTTGGCTTACCCCCCAACATTATCGCCTTCAGTCTTGCGCCTACTTCCTTCTTTTAACATCAGGGACTTGCTGCTTTCCCTTCAGGAACACTGTGGCGCGCTAATACGCACTTGTCGTTTTCGAACCTAAAATGCCGGGAACACGGTGGTAAACAAAATGCACGAGCGATAATTAAAGTAATTGATAAAACGTGAACAGAAATACCAGTGTGCAATTGTTTTTACGCTACCAAGGTTAATAACCAAAGGCGTGTTGACTGACCTCAAGAAAGAAATATAAATTTTGCTGCTTGAATTTAAGTTGCGAAAATTTTGACTAACCAATACTCACGTGGACAATGTGGTTCACTCTAAAAAAGAACACTCTGGTGTGTGGCTCTCTGCTAGGCCGGTATTTTGTAGCGATGCGTCATGCTTCATTCTATACTAGTCTTGTGATCCACCGCTCACGGCCGGCTGATCCCGTTGATAACGTGAGCGGACCGTCGCTCTGACCACTGACCAAGCGCGAAAAGCACGGAAAGACATAAGCGTCGGAAAGGCATCGCTACAAAATTCCGGCACTGGAGTGGTAGTTGCAAGTGCCAGCTTAATCTATGATAGTGCGCTGGACATGTATGCAGAATCGGGCCAGCCTACCAACCACCAGAAATCGGCTGCAAAGCCGGGTCACTGCACGCATGCCAGAGGGAAAGATTCGCCCATAGTGTACACCCTTGTGTTTCCTTGAACAGAGAACGATACTCAACACTCGTAACTCACTTGCTGGCACTGGTGCTCGGTGGCATGTGATACAGATGTGGTTTCGCAAGGTCGAGCAGTTTGAAATTGCTTTCAATATTTGCAAGGAAATGACATAATTCGAAATATTTAGTGAAGACAATGTCCTTCTTGTGAGTTACAGCCACTTTTCCGCATGGGGTATGTTCCTGGGGAGGCTTGCACGAACATTTCATAACGAAAATAATAAGGCGTTCCAGTGCGGACTAGGAGTTGTCGACTGAACATTTAAGAACGCGTTCGTAAATTCGTTATTATTTTCGGTAGTAAATGTTCGTGCAAGCGGCCCCTGGTCCTTTACGTGGGACAATATGTACTATCATTGATATATACGTATACAGGGTGTCCCATCTATCACGCAGCACGATTTAAAAAAAAGAGTAGCCGCCAGTAATTTTTTCGTTACTGAGATTTAATTAGCTAATTGTAATTATTTATCTAACTCGAGAAGTACTGTCCTAATTGTCAAAGTGTCAATGAGAAAATTGTAGAGCAACATGAACCCCCCCCCCCCCCCCGATACAGCTTTCTGTTGCTCAATACGTGCTACATAAATGTGTCTTTCCGAGTGCGAAAGGAGCCCGCGAATACACGCAGAATTGCCGCGCGACAGGTCCCTCGAGGCACTTTGCGTATATTCGCGGGCTTCTTTCACACTAAAAAAAAACTTTATGTAGTACGTACTGAGCAACAGAAAGCTGTATCGGGAGTTTTCCATGAATCTCTACAATTTTCTCATTGACACTTTGCCAATTAGGACAGTACTTCTCGAGTTAGATAAACAATTACAATTAGCTCAGTAACGAAAAAATTACTGGCGGCTACTACACTGTACCGAAAACAATACGCACTAGGTTTGCTTCGCGTAATGCCTTTCCTCTTTTTTTAAATCGTGCTGCGTGATAGCTGTGACACCCTGTATATAAAATGTAGGCGGACCTCTAAGATAGCGCAGCCACAACATTAGGCACTCCGATGCCCCTCCTCCTCGCCACAGGCGAGGGGTGACACGATAAAGTGCCGTGTGCAGTGTCCCCGCCTCTTTCGCACCCATAACTCGCTCGGGAAGAGATCATCTTTGATCGACTTCAACTGGATGAGGAATCTCCTTCCTACTTTCTTACTCAAAGTTCTAGGAAGTCTAAGTCTTACGAACTCCGTTTCCTGTCAAGATAATTTCTCCATAACAAGGATTCACCGCACGAAGAAAAAACAACTCTTGCGCACTTGCGGATTATGCGCTTAGTTTGTCCTTACAGGAACAAAAGATCAGTGAAATATTCACGGATGCGCGTGCATTTATGGTATGTTTAGTTTGAAGAGTTTTCGGCTTTTTTTTCAGGAAGTACTATACGGGTACAGCCTTACAGCTCCAGTCATTGGTAAGCACTTCTCACTGCAGTTCTCAAAGCTCTAAATATCTGCCAAATTAGGCAATCAATGCATGAAAAAGGAAAGGATAGACCTCAAGTTCTGACAAGATTTGCGTATTCATTGTGGTTCCTTGCCGCAGTCAATGGTGGTAGCAGTGCAGCTGGTGTTGGCGTCGTCATCGGAGCCATCCTTGTGCTCCTTATCCTCATAATTGCCGCAATCGCATTGACGTTCTACTATGTTCGGTAAGTACTTTTCAGCAGAACTTTAACTATTCGTCACTATAGCTTTTTTATAAGCAGTACTTCAATAGATGTTGGGGCCAGTAGACGGCACCCACTGCTCTTCTCTGATGTATACATATATAATGTTACATAAATTGATGCAAATGTAAAAATAAAGCATTAGAAAAAATACAGTGACATCATTTCGCAAGCTAAATAAAGCTATCGAAACTAGCTCTATATCAGGTTTTCCAGCACTTGTGTTTGCTTCCTACAAGGGCCAATTCAAACTACATGTTTTAGTCTATCGATTGGTACCGCATCTTGCCTGAAATTGTTTTTCCTAATCAATTTGGGTTCCTGATAAAATAACAGTAAAGGAATAGTAAACGCTGTTTTCCAAAGAAATTATAAATAGCACACTCGTTCGACATATCTCTTGTTCTAGAGGTTTTCTGAAAAGCAGCAGCATATCCCTATGCATTCTACCGTTTAATACTGGTCAGCATCTTCGCGGCTGCGTAACGACTTCACCGGGTACCATTGATGTCTAGGTAGCAGCAATACGGACGGGTGAGTTCATAAAGGCGACTTTGGCTTGAACAGGACTAACGGAAGAATTAACACAGTTCTCCCCACTGAAACCCAACATTTCTTTCAATGTGTAAATGCATCGATTTATGAAAGCCCACATCACACATCAGGTGTAATTCTGCCGTGTAAGTATTAATGTAAAACCCATCTTGCCATCTATGGCGGAGAATATTCTAATCCGTCGAACAAATGCAGATACTTTAAGAGTAATCACCGAAAACATATTGTGTACGAACCACAGCTCCAAAAAAGTATTGACTCCGGGGTGTTCGATCACTGAGTGCGGGTCTGGAGCAGTCTATATTTTTTTATTCTATGGCACCAGTGACAATATTCATACATAAAATTAGAAGGAATACATTACGAAAACGATGACTTTATGCAACGTATGGTGGCTGCATTTAAATATAGGGGTGCATGCATGAAAGGGGATCACGAAGAGCGTGTATAATCTAAGAATTGTAGCTTATTCTTCTTCTTATTCTTCAATTCTTCTTCAATTCTTCACTTATGTATAAGTAAAGAATTGTAGCTTATTCCCACCTTCGTTCGCGCGTTTAGAGTTAACTTTTTTACCCTATTTCTTCATGTGAACCTAGTCGTATCTCTTTCTATTTCAAGTGGCAAAATTGTTCCTCCGCTAATGTTGAAGAAGGATGTACTGCATGTCCTGCTTAAAAGTCTCGTCGTATGTTCTCATTTGTTCCTACCCGGACCTTCTCACCGCGTTCTTCTGTACTCATGCAGGAAGCGACAGGCTCTTGCTTACCGGTCTAAGAGCCCCACTAAGCGCAGCATCAAAGAGCGTCTCTCAAGGCTTTCCAAGTGTAAGTTTTCTCCAATGATTACACTGATGTCAGGTTTTTCTGCAAATGTGGGATCTCTGAGAATAAAATGAATGAAAGAAAGTTACGTTGTATACAACGTAAGCGCGAAAGAATGTGGCAGAAAGATAAACATGAAATAAATAAACAAATATATATTGTAAAAAATATGGCAGATATGCATATTGATGGAGGCTGTAAGAAACGCCTGAACAGAACAAGAACGTCTTCGTAACGCTGTAAATCATGATGCAGAATGTGAGGGCATGGTGGCTCTAAATGCCGAAGCAGGACGATGATGCTCAGCGTCCACAAGCAGTGACGTGGGTGGCGAGCAAGACAATCAGAAACGGCAAACAGAGCCCTGGCGCCATGCAGCCAAAGGCAACCGCGACAGCAATGAAAGGACATTAGCGTATCTAAACGGCTGAAACAAACTTGGTTGTTTCGCTAAGGCGGCGAGTCGCCTAATGTGATGGCATAACGCACGTGTAGCCGTGTGAAATGGTGTTAGTTGAAATCGCATAGGTAATTACAAACACTTATTTTTATAACAATGCGTAACACGAAGAAACTGTCTCTTGTGAGTTGTCTAACTCAGGTGTAATCTAAAAGACCAACAGACACGTCCGTTATAGGGACGGCCGCTTTGAAGAGAATGCTGCAGCTGTATCCAACCACTTGCCTCATTGTGCGAAATTCGCGTAATGGGGTTACGTTTACATAATAATTTCATTCCTTAGCGTTGCTGGCACGTAAAAACTGCATTGCTCTTGCCAATTTCACACAATCATTTGTGTGTTTTGCGTTACCCTACCATGGCGATTAACATTTGCGTAAACATTAAAACTGCTTCGCTTAGCACCTGACTCCAACATCTGCGTGGAATCGTTCGATTTTCTTTTTAATTCTGTATAAGCCATTCTCAACATAAATAAAAACGGAGCATTCCGTGAAAACATCGTGGGGCCACTTTTATGATGTCATTTACGAAAAGCGTCAGCACACCAATCTGCTTGTGTTGGCACCATTATAGTGACATGTGCGCAGACAGTACTTTGTTGGCGCGGATGGAGCTGTTGGATCACTCATCCTGCTACGTTAAGGTCTACTAATGTTGCACGCAAGATATTAGCACTGTCAGTCAGTAGTTTTGATGTGCACCTGTATTTCTCTAGATCAAATCTGAAAACGACGCACTGCTTTATATCATATAGCTCTCCCACACTTTTTGTTTCTTCATTCCATGCAGCTAATCCCCTACTTCTACCTTTTATCTAGCCTGGCTTGCAAAGGCCACATTACTAGACTATCAAATTCCGATGAATTGAACTTATGATTTCCAGAATTATGCATGAAAAGCATGTTTTCCTGCACGGAAGAGGAACGTATAGCATGACAAAAATAAATGCTTGCTCCGTAATTGAGAGTAGAGATAAGCATGAAATGGCTACCGGCAAAGCCGATTGGTTGGACATGATACTAGCCAGAATCATGAAATGGGTGTAGTGCTTGTTCACAACGGCACACACCACCACACCACATCGCGCCACGCCATACTGTGCACTGGTCCGTATGGACGAAATAGTTTCCTGTCACCGACAGAACCTCGCTGCAAGTCTCGTCTCGGCCAAACAGCAATCCGCAGCGTCCCGGAGGCGGCCGGCTTAGTCACGCAGCCTGGTGTCATCTCTCGAGCCGGCGCAAAACCCGCGCCGCCGAACTCATGCACAGCTGGCGTTGAAAATAGCGCAGGCAACCCTGTCTCAGCGCCAAAAAATGACAATCAAGTGTATGGTTCCCTGTATCTCCCTTTTGAACGTCGTTATTGGAAATGGCAAATAAAACTTCAGCGTACTAGACGTCACAGCTTCAGTGATATTGTGAACAAACATTAGGAAGAACACGGAAGCAATATTTTTGTAACTTGTTTGGGCAGTAACTAGCGTATGTCATGCGGTCCTGTACAAAGGGTTGGGGGCCAGAGACCGCATTTTCTTAACTTCTCACTGGTTGCCTGGATGATCTCGTTTTGCTCTCGCAACGATGCCCGGATGTTCTCGTTTCATTCTCGTTTGAGTGCCCAAATAACGGCTCTGGCTTTTGGCTCAATGTCACTTGAACGTCGCCCACAACGGCAGCTAAAAGGATTTCGTGCTTAAAAATCAAGCTACGAATAGAAAGAATCGCGTACAATACAATCAGGGTAAGGGTAAATGTAAAGGTATGGGCGTTAATGAGCAAGAGCCTCGAATTTACCCGTTTCACAAGGGGAAGAAGAACAGTTTGACTTTGCTTAATTGTGCTGTGCAAGCTCAAAGGCGCGTGGATATCGGCTAACTACGGTGCTACATGGTTTTTCTTTGTCGCCGGAGCGTTCATGTCACTGGTAGCTTCTTAACCAGGCAACCCCCTGAAGCTAACGCTGCTGGAACGTTACGCCAATCGACGTTTCTGGGGCGTTGCTTGCGCATTGAGCGCTCACGTATTCCTGTCTCTTTCAGTGGATGAGAACAGCATGTCGGAGTCGCGCATGACGCTCAACATGGAAAGCAGCGATTCGGTCAACATGACAGTCGTGGCGAACGGCGGGCTTCCGTCGAAGCCAGTGCCTGTGAAGCGACTCCAGGAGCACGTCATTCAAGGTCAAGGAAATGGCGTGCTCAAAGAAGAGTACATGGTGCGAATAGTACCGTACATTTTCTACTTTCTGACGTACGAGCTTAGTTCTCCAGTGCACGGTGACACACCCTATAAAATCATACTTTCTTGCTATGCATTGTGTAAGATGGATAAACATGAAAAACGTGCGCCGATTCTTAGGTCCGTTAGTACTTTGCGAGAGAGCGTTGTCTGCTGCCTTCATTGAAATATCGTTGCGGTCTATCCTGTATGCTTCATCACTATTACCAGAGATGCCTGCCGCCTTAGAAATTATGCACGAGTCCTACTTTTGATTTTATTAGCCTAAATTTTCTGACACATTATGCCAACATATTCTTACTGTTAGGCGAAATAATGTAGCGATTGATCGCATTCCTCTATTACAGACCACGCCGAAGGGACAACTTCATCCATGGGATATTGCGAAGAAGGCTGAAAACAAAACCAAGAATCGCTACGGGAATATTCTCCCGTGTAAGGCACGAGTATTTGTGTTCCTCTTTCGCAGAAGGACCAAGAGCTTTCTTCTGCGTACACAGCCACCACTGGCGAAAATCTCTGTCATCATAGACAACGTTGGTAAACAAAATAGGCATAGGTACTTCTATTCGCAATAAAACAAATATCATAAATGCGCTAAAGGACTTACCGCCTTCTGAAAATGTTGCAAGTTCCGGCAAAGTGACCTGCTGACCAGCACAACCTCACACTGGTTGGTGTTAGCAAATTATGCCGATGTCACCTTCTTGCATAATACAGATAGTCTTTTTTGTCTGGTGTTCTTTTAAAGCCTCCAGGAGAGAGATTGCGCACATCTGTCGCAACATCATATGTTGTAACAGGATGCGAAACAACGTGAAATAACAACGAGACAGGAAAAGGCGTCCTGTATCGCTTCTCGTAATACTACACATTAACAGGTATGAATCCAAGCCCCACAACGACATCAGCATTTGTCGCAACAGCTTCAGTTAATTTTAAGCGTTTAACACTCACGCGAAAAATTGCTATGAGCAGCAGCATTTTTTATAAAATACGTTGGCTCACAACTGAGTGTTATCCACCAACTGTCGTGAGTGGCATCCACACAGCCATTATATTAAAGAGAAAAGTATGCCCCCTAACATCTATATCCAGTAATCCCTATATAATATATGAGAACACACGTTTCTTTTTCGTTTTTTTTTTTCGTGGCATCTCCGTATGTGCATGCGGTATTATTAGATAAGGGGATTAAGGACCCACATGTTTCTTTCGTTTCTTTCCTATTTCTTTTTTTGATAAGGCTCCATTTAACGTAATAAGGGGGTTTTATACACAAAGTTTTTCATAAACGACCTTAACACACTTAAAGTTCGGCTTCAGTTAGGTGCTTGCAACATGACCTATAATATAAATCATTGTAAAGATACTCTGTATTTAGCTCGTTGCACATTGCTGCTAGTCACGCAACAATTCTGGAAGTAGTCTAACAGGCGCAGAATGGTGCCATCGGCCGCTGGTCACTTTAGTAGCAATAGAGGTAATATCACAGTGCGTGCACTGGCTCATGGAGCCTCCTCTCGCATGACATATGTGCGTCCGAAATGGCTAATTGCGAAACATTTTACGTGCGATGGCAAGCTATACCTAGCTATTGCTGTAGGTGGTGTATGTTTGTTTAGACAAACATTCCAGCTTGTGTGTCATTACCAACAAGAAGCAAAAAGTGCAAGTAGAGTAAAAGAGGGAACTATTCGCCAACATATCTAAGTGATCAATAACCATGTACCGATTGCATACGGACCGCGCAAGATGACAGAGAGGGTGTAGATAGACATGGCGCTACACATCACGTGATGCAATCATGGGTCTGCGAACTCACTCATGAGTCGACTCACTGATCGAGGCTCACTGAGTGAAACCATGAATCTGAGTTGAAGTGAGCTGGTGTAAGTCTTAGGGGTGTGAGTGTTAGTCCGAGTGAGCCCGGCTGTACACGATTCTTAATCCAATGCAGCTCGGCTAAGTAGAAAATTTAGTGAGTCCGAGTCTGAGTGAGCACGGCTGATTATAATTCATGGTGAATATGAGTCCGAGTTACCCATAAGCAAAAAATATTTTTTCTTATGAGTGACTTTGAGTGAGTTTCGTTTATCTTGCCGACCTATGAACACCATAAAAAAAACCATCGGTCACTTCTTATGAACACGTCTCCGGAACTGTGTGCAATGCAAGAAAGTTCGGAACATCATTTCTCAGTTGTTTTCGGTATACAGTTGTTCGAATATATTCATAGGTTTCAATACTCTGTGGCTTGTAAAAGGAAAGGTGGTTATGAGTAATGTTTTTTCACAAATGTTCCAGATGACCACTCGAGAGTGAAACTGGCCCCATTGCCAGACTTTGATGATACGGATTATATCAATGCAAGTTATGTACCGGTAAGATCGCCATTTTTCACAGGATTTCTACTTCGTCCCAAGCATCAATCAGTTCTATACAACAAATATTCGATCACTACAAGCGTAAGTAAGTTGGCCAGTCCTGCAGTTAAAGAAGACGAGTTCTTTATTATTTCATTGTACCACTTATTGAAATGGACCAGCGTTCAAGACAGGGTGCCGCAGCTAACGTTAGCCAAGCTCTTAAAAATAAAATGTAGCATATACGATGACGCAACCAATGGTATTCTGTCAGCAGTGAGGTACCGCACCAGGAGGATTTTTTTACATAATTTAACTATCGACAATTAGATGACAATAATTGTTAAACCTTTTTATTTACTGCATTGAGAACGCGAATTCTGATAGAAAAGTAATCATTGTGTTTTGAAACATCTCAGTGATGGAAGCGACCTTTTACTTTTAGGAGCAGGTTTCGGAGCAATCAAAAATGTCACTTTGGAGCAGGTATTAACGTTTTCGGAGCAAATGACAAAATATGCCATACGACTCCTGAGTTAAACCATCACGGAAGCGTCTTATAAAGGTGAACGTGACCCTGTCATAAGCGGAAGCGTGATATTCCCACTGAACAACGGTGTGACGACTGCTTACGTGTTCTCATTCGGCACAATTCGGCACAGTTCAATTCCTCGTGTTCAGTTAATGGCTTACGTGTTCAATTCGGCACAGTCGGGGCCCACGCGGCGCATGTTCGTACTTCGCGACGACGTTCTCTACCGTCGCAGCTCACGCCCTGAAAGACCAGAATTTTTGCTCGTTGTCCCGCGTCATCTCCGGACATCTGTTCTTGAGTAGTTGCATTACGTGCCTCCAGCAGCAGGCCACCTCGGCGTTTCTCGTACTTACGACCACGTACGGCGCCTCTTCTACTGGCCAGGCCTGTACCGCTCCGTGCGCTGGACGTTTCAGCCTGTGCGCTCTGTCAGCGCCGGAAAAAAAAACATGCTGTGCTGCACGCGGGAAGCCTTACTTTGCCGCGACTTCTCGTGCATTATATTTAGCTCCGAGACGGCGCCTTTCCAGGCGGGGATTATGCTACGGCGCGACCAAGAGTGGCGCCAGTCAGAAGACGACGATTCGACGTGTGGAGGTGGACTCGGTCTCGACAGTCATCTTGATTATGTATCGTTGTCTCTCGGAAATAGTGTAAATACATATTTATGTGTGACTTCGGCATCATAACAATAATAATATTTATTATGAGACAATAATCAGCGCAAATTACAAGAAACAAATTATTAAGAAGATGAATGCTTATCGAATGCGCAGTAAAACGAGCTATATATTGATATTAAAGAACGAGTACTTGTGGCAGAAATGACATCAAATCGGTAGAGCTGAGCACCACATTATCAAAGTCCCCACGATCACATACAACTGTTACCAAAGCAGCAGTTGATAATCGGTATGACACCGAAGTAATCTTAGTCACTTGCACATTTCACCCAAATAGTCTGCATGTCAAGTTCAAAAATACAGCTAAATGAGCTATACATGTAAGTGCCAGTTCTTGTGGCAGAAATGACATCAAAGCACTTTACATGTACTTTAATCAAAGAAAGAATTTCAACCAATCCGGATGCCAGACATATTATCTAAAGCGACCGGCCAATGGCGCAAAGCAATTGAGAAAGAAAAGCTTTGTGAATCTGGCCCCAGGTTCAGAGCAGTTACTAACAAAAATGACAATTTGGAGTAGCATGTAGCAGCGTTTCTCTTATGAAGCAGTTTGGAGCAATTGGAGCAGCACTTCCATTACTGACATCCGACTCAGTTTTGCATTGTGGTATGTCTCGTTAAATGATCTTTTTTTCTGTTTGATAAAGAAAACGCGCGAAATATACTTAGAGCCGAGTTAACTTTTCCGACTAACGCCTGGGACCGCTGGTATCGCGCCACACGGACGCGTAATTATGTGGCTATTTTCATACTTCCCGCGTTCTGTTTGTAACGCAGAAAAGGTAATTACGCGTGACACAGCACACTCAAAAAATCTGAATCGAGTGTCTTAAAACCCAAATATTACTTTTTCTTGAAATTCGTGTCCTAAATTCAGTAATTAAAAAGTTTTAGTTATACTCATCCAATTATCAATAGCTCAGTTAAGAAAAAAAGTCCTCCTGGTGTGGTACGTCACTGCTGACAGAATACCATTGCTTGCATCCTTGTACATTTTATATTTTATTTTTAAGAGCTTGGCTAACGCCAGCTGGGACACGCTGCATATTGAATGCTGGAACAGTGTGTAGAACTTATTATGACACTTCATTTTGAATTTTCCTGAATGTAATTATCCCAGCTGTCATTTATTACCTAATAATTTATCTTTTGGGTGATGAAGTTAGGAAATTTGCAGACGCAAGTTGGAATCAGCTAGCACAAGACAGGTGTAATTGGAGATCACAGGGAGAGGCCTTCGTCCTGCAGTGGACATGAATGTAGGCTGATGATTAATTTCACTTTGCGCGATTTGCGCCATACTTTACACCATATTTGCGTGATTATTGGATCACCTGTTCAATTATTGATGGGCGATATTGAGACAGTACACGAAGTGGTCATTCTTACTGAAATCAGAGACCTAATTCGCAAAGCTCTTCGTTCGTGAGTGCTCTCTGCGATTGGCTGGCGGCCTTCGATAATGAAATATCCAGCATCATGATTGGGTGGAATTTGTTCCTACAAAAAATTATAGCGTAAGTACTTTTTTGATTGGTAACCGTTCAACGTTACAACATTTGGTCTTTTCACCTGTTTTTTTTTTCCTTATTGACAGCCTTACCAAAGCCTTAGGAAAGCGACACGAAACACCTCTATGAATAACCTATTTTTTTCTGCAGGGCTACAGGTGCCCGCGCAAATATATTGCGACACAAGGTAAGCGCCCTTCATTATAATATCTTCATTTCAAATAGCCCGTTCATATCTCTTAAGAGTGACACTATCGGAACTGAGAAAGTTATTAGAAAACATGTAGTATTTCGGCAAGTTTCTTTGCTATCGTCTGCACACGTGCACATGCAATATATGCAAACGATGGCTTCGCGAGTTACGTGCTTGCGTACCAGCCAGGAAAATGAAAGTACACTGTTTTTCTAATAAAGAACAGAAGCAGATTTTCCCATTTATTCGTGCACCAGCGAGTACATTTATTTACCTCATTCTTCATTGCATATCTCGAAACTAGAAAAACAGGCTTCAACACTGTACTGTAGTTACGATAATCTTGCTTGGCTCCAAGCTACCAGACCTTTAATTAGGGAGAAAACCTGCACTACGCCTTTCAGAATATTTGTTTTTCTTCCAGTTGTATCACTTCCAGTCCATCACTTTTTAGGTGAATGCAGCAAGGTCTTGTTTCTAATCGTCAACAGCAATAAAACAGAATATGGCTCAAAACGTTTCTATGTTTTGTAAATTCATATATTTTTGTCCCTGCAGCCAGTTCCCTGGATGATGGATAGCATTTCGTTGATACTCTCCATGGTGCTTCAGAAGCTTCGGCGTTCTGCTGATAAATACGAAGTCGCGTTTTCAGTTTCTGTGCACGCCGGCGACATGGCAAAGGTGGCGGAACATGAAAGAGTCCTTGTATCGCAATTTCATATCCCTCTAAAGAACCCGAAGCCTTAGAAATAATTCCGAAGGCTCACATACGGCATCCTTATTTGCTCGTGCTTCGGAACATCAAATGCAATTAATTTTTTTTCTGATTTCTAGGTCCGAAGCAGACAACCCTCACAGATTTCTGGAGGATGGTCTGGCAAGAAGGCTGTTGCAAAGTGATAATGCTCACCAACTTAAAAGAGCAAGAAAAGGTATGCTGGCGTCTCAACAACTACTAAATTACTGCTGTGGAAAACTAAGAAAATTTACTTCGCACAATTAGTCAAATAGTCTTGATGTGGCACCGAATTATGCCTGTAATTAAATGACTGGGCCTTTTTGATTTTCAGAATAGTAATTTGGTTTTCTCATGTCATAGCATAATCAATGAACTAGAGCTGCAGTTAAAGCATTGTCTGTTTTTCACTGTGTTCTAAAGCAAAAAAAAGCCAACTCAACAAAAATGCACCACGTTAAACATCACACACAGATAAACGTTTATCGTGGCACAACCTAGAGCACCGTATAGACACCGGCTACCTGTATCTTTTTGAACAGGATGGAAGCTTTGTGTATTTAGTGGAACATAAGCAATGGTCAAGCAGCGTGAAATAAAAACATGAAGATTGCTCCAGTGTTTTTCTTATACCTCCCTTTCGTCCGAACTTTTCCTGCTGATTTATCATTCCTTATCTTTCTTGTGCTGCTTGTGCGCTGTTAGGTATCGTACGCGTTGGAACTGGTACTTATGCGTAGCTTTTCTCGGGGCCAAAGGTTCAATACTTTCATTCTTTCGGTATTTACCTGAAAAGTGAGAAGTGATATTGCATAAACCTGGCTTTCCTGAACTGCGCTTTTTGTGCGAGGCATATATGTAGCATTCTGTTCAGCAGCAGCGTTGGAAATAGGGAAGGAATTTAAAAAAACCTTTCGTTACGAATAACTGTTTTCTAATTCCCTGGCAACGCTCGCTAATATATTGTGTTTGCTTTTGCGACTTGTGTAGAGCTGATAATAAATGAAAAAAAAGTTCATACTTAGGGTCATTATTAAACATTTGTCGGTATTTCTTGTTGCAGACTAAGTGCGAACAGTACTGGCCAGAGACTTCACAGAAGTACGGCAAATTCGTGGTGACCTTGATGAAGACAGACACTCAGGTCGACTTTGTAGTCCGCGAATTTGAAATCTCACTCGTGAGTACTTTTTTTCTGTCTGTTAATCAACGAGCTCTTGAAAGACTTCGAGCTAAACTTGAACAGGTTTCATAAAAAAGAGTAAGGAAGCTCAGAAATAATCTAATTTTGGGCTTTTGATTCATAGTGGTTATGTATCTGAACAGTTGCGCAGTTCATTTTTCTTTTCTCCTAACGCTGCAACGATAGTTGTTAGTGTTCACAAAAATACTTAGGTGACGTACATTTTTTATGACTTCGTATTTGCTTACCAATGACTAGCGCTAGTTAATCAAATTATCGAAGTGTATTAAACTAGCATTTAAGGCGTGATCGGATTTGCATTTTTAACCCTCTATAACATTCTTTAGTCGTAGCTTATAAAATATGTGAAGAGCGCCGTATATATATTTATCATTTCTTGTTTTCATTGCTATTGCTTGCTTGAGCGAGTTTCAGCTCAAGGAAAGAATGACCACTTCCCAATATTACATGTATCGTTTTGTTGAAGTGGGCTCACAGTGAATAAGAGGCATATAGTCAGAACATACACTCTTTGCGTATATCTTAATTGGTAGCTATCGGTGCCAAAAATACCTATACATTCATTTAGTATTTTATTCTATATGCCCTCAAACGCAAAAAGAATGTAGAGGGGATTAGGAAATGAGTAGTACTTGTTTCATATTCCGGATGCAATATAAATTGAGTGCATGACATATTTTTAATACATGCGTTTAGATAGTGATCTCTCGCTAAACGCCGACCAATAAGAATTGTCATTGTAGGACCTTCGTTTCCACAATCTCCCCAGTGCGAATTCACAGATGCCTTTTCGCCATTATCTATTGCTTATCATTGCATTCTAAAAAAGAAGCTCTGTTGCAGTTATAACAGAGTAATGATACGACAGTTAACGTGGCCATGGCTTTTTATGCGTTACATTGAAGCAGAGAAACGTCACATTTGGGGTTTGACTGTATGCAATGCAACTCTTCCAATTCACCAGGAAAACAAGCCCCGGACTGTGGTCCAATTTCACTTCACCACGTGGCCAGATCATGGCGTACCTCTCTATCCGGACGCCCTGTTGCCGTTTCTCAGGCGTATATGGGATTTCCAGCCACACGACGACCATCCAATCATTGTTCATTGCAGGTATGCAGAATCAGAGGTATTTGTGGCATGCCACGTCAGAGACCGGTTACCGCATAGCACTGATAAGCATTCTTCCTATATTATCATACTCAAAGGGTTCTAGAACTTATATTGTCGTGCAGGTAACAGGTACCGTCGCATACGAGAATAATAATTGGTGATGAACCCTCAATTTCACCCAAAAATGGACAATAAAGTGTCTAAGAATAAAATAACTCGTACACAAGTATACAAACAAAATGGCACAGTTCGATTTTATAAACCTTGTCTACGAGCGTTAAAGCCGTCAATAACGCTGCGCAATAAAATTTTAAAAAGGAACATCAATTGAACGTTAGCTCCTGTGCAGACCACTATAAGACATTGTGTGCAATCTTGCTTTTGTGCAGAAATAGTAATTCGTAAAAGCAAAGAGTTATAAGGTCATGGTAAGCGTGCGCCTCTATTTATGAACAGTTCTAACGTATAGTCAACCTTATACGAACTCAGAAAGCCCACTGAAAAAAACTGAGTAGACCCTTGTAGTACAAATGCTTCCTTTTTTTTTTGCCACAAGCCAACGAAACCCTTAAACTACTATGCATCTTTTAGACGTTTTTATAACGGCGCGAAAAAACGAGGACACACGACAGAAACACACACGACACCACGAGCGCATAAATACTATGCATCAACTACTAAGAGTACAAACAAATTTAAACGTAAACTAAAATAAGAATTCTCAAATTCGTGCATTTCCTGCACGTGCCTTTGACCATACCAGCTTTCTGGTCATGTGCAGCTTTCATAGCCTACTGAAGGCAATGTTGTTCGTTGTGCTTGTTCCATATTAAAAAAGGCGTACCGTGAACCGCAAAAGTTTACAGGACACAGATTCTGCCAAGAAGCTGAATTCTCATGAAGCGTGGTTACACAGCCTCAAATTAAATGTCCCAGCATGTAGTAGCCTTCGCCACCTACACTGTGATTCATTAAATTAGCAAGTGCCATATGCCTTAACAACGCAGTAATTCACATTTGCAGGGGAAACCGCGTCCTGTAAGCTTTTGCGGTTGACTGTACGTCTTACATTGTTCACGGACACTATAGGGCAAATATTACATTAGGTCTCAGGTAGAAGGGTTCGTTGCAGGGGTGATTGGTTAGGAAGAAGCAAATGGGACATTGTACATCGAAGGCACGAGTCTCCTGATCTGTGACGCAGAGCCCCAGTATCCCGGGCCGTACTGCACGAATGCTACGCGAAAACCTTGTGGCTTTCTTTCTTATGGGAGTGGCCCCGTCCTCGAAGAAGTGCACCGTCACGGCCTCGAGCACAGACCTGAGCTGCTTCAGAAATTCCCTGCAGGGCCAGAACACCCCCACCGATATCCAATAATATCTACTGGTCATAGATGAGTTTGTGGACTTCTTATAGAGAATTTCGTAGCATTATAGAGGATTGTTCGGATAACAAATTGTATTAGGTGTACCGCTTATATCAGGAAGTTTCAGTATTCAGAACATTGAACTGCTGAGAGACCCTTACAATATTCTCAGCGACATCATAGGTTTCTCTTCGCACGTGAAACAGTGAGTTGCATTCAGAACATGCTTACGAAAGCCAAAAACTATCCTAATGTTTTGGAAATAAATACTTCGTTTGTGTTATACGCAAGATACCGGCCTTATCGAGCAATGTATGCTTGAATCTGAGTAAAACTTTGCGGATGACTATACTATCTAGCTATATCCTCGAGCATGTGTTATTCCATTACGGTTCAGCTTAAAATGACTGCTTTGAAAAAGACTTCGTTACGTGGTACGAGGGAGTACTAAAGAGTGACTGTGCTTCTAATAAAAAATCGACTTACACCGGCCTGAAAGCTTGTCTCGGCTCCCGTTTTAACGTTCACGATGGAAAGTATATTTTTAATGTGGCAGGTTACCCGTGAATTTCACCGCTTGCTTTCTTGGTATTCACACGCAGGCCCACCTTCTTTTTAAAAGGCATACACGCCGTTTTTTTCTTTTCATCTCGATTCCCTACTGTGCTAGCACATAGTCATTTGAAATATGCACACAAACTAAAACGCAACCAAGCAAACAAAAAAAACTGAACCTGCGTTCTCATAGTAGTGGTTACCAGCATCTGAGGTATCGATTGGTAGCTCATGCAGGAAACTGTTAATCGTAGGTAAAGGAGTGCCAAGAATTTACTTACACAAACTTAGACATGGCATAACTTGTAAAATACACCCTATTTTCGTCACAAGCTCTCCTGACAACATATTAAAACCTATTTTAATGCGATGAGTCATGGTGGCCTTCAATATTCTTCTTCTCCTCCTCCTCAGCGGTGGTATCGGCCGCACGGGAACGCTCATCTTGGTAGACAGCATGCTGTCGCAAGCAGAAGCAGAAGGTGAAGTCAATCTGGTGGCACACCTGCACGCGATGCGCCAGGGCAGGATCAACCTTGTCGAATCCCTGGTAAGAAATATTTCTTCGCGCTTTTCCCCCACCTCGTTCATGCCCTGCCGCGTCTATGCACACCAGGCGCAAGTCATCAAACGCACCTGCACGCTTGTCAAGAGTGTCGCTGTCCAGTGTGGCTGTTTTCATCAATCATAAACACTGCCATCATTTCTTATGGCAGCGTTATGGCAGCGTTATGACAGCGTGCGTAAATACATATACAGCCGGCAACATGGCTTCAATGACAAAATAATAAAAGGAATCTCCAGCGTCTTGCGTCGGTGCGGCTTTCAAGAAATTTAAAGGTACAGTGATTTTCACTGGCTGCGGAGCACCTGACCAAGGCGGCGGTCAGACCTGCGACGCGGCAGAGGGTGCTAAGAATCTCTGCGTCCGGACAGGCCACCACCGAAACATGAACCTAGCAACGTTCAACACGTGCATCAGGATTAGTATTTCTCAGGCTAGGTAAGCAGGGCTATTTATAGAATTATCAGGTATTGCCTGGGATATTATTGGCCTTAGTGAGGTTAGAACTGGTGAGGCTTATACAGTGCTGACTAACGGCCACGTCCTCTGCTACAGAGCTCTTCCAGATAAGAGAGAATTCCGAGTAGGATTTCTAGTCCATAAGGACATAGCAGGCTACATTGATGAATTCTACAGCATTAATGAGAGAGTAGCAGTCGTCGTAATGCTGAATAGGAGGTATAGAATGAAGGTAGTACAAGCCTACGCACCAACCTCTACTCACGGTGATGAAGAAATAGAACAGTTTTATGAAGATGTTCAATTAGCAATGAGAAAGGTGCAAACTCAGTATACTGTAGTCATGGGCGACGTCAATGCCAAAGTGGGGGAAAAGCAGGCTGGTGAGCAAGCAATTGGCAACTAAGGCATCGATTCTAGGAACACTAGAGAAGAGATCGTAGAATTCGTGGAAAGGAATCGGCTCCGAATAATTAATACCTTCTTCAGGAAGCGCAGAAACAGGAAGTGGACCTGGAAAAGCCCTAATGGAAAAACAAGGAATGAAATAGATTTCATACTCTCTGCCGATCCCAGCATAGTGCAGGATGCAGAAGTGTTAGGTAGGGAAAAGTACAGTGACCATAGGTAAGTGATGTTTAGGATTTCTCTCAATTTGAAGAGAGAAAGTCAAGAAGAACCAGGCCAACGTAGACGCAGTAAGGGTAAAAGCAGACGAATTCAGGCTGTTGCTCGCAAACAAATATGCAGCTTTAGAACAGGAAGATGAAGACAACATAGAAGTAATAAATGAAACGGTAACTCACAAGCAGCAATTGAAATGGGAGGTAACGCACCAAGGCAACCAGTAGGTAAGCTCTCCCAAGTAACAAAGGACCTAATAAAGAAACGGCAAAACTTGAAAGTGTCAAACTCAAGAAATCAGATCAACATGAAGAAAGTAAGGGATGTCCAAATTATAACGTGGAAAAGATTGAGGAAGCAGTAAAATATGGACACAGCAAGAAATCAGTGAAAAGAAACCTTGAAATAGGACAAGGCAAAATGTGTGCACTCTAAGATAACCAGGGTAATATCATCAGCAATTTTGATGACATAGGGAAAGCAGCGGAAGCATTCTATACTGACCTGTACAGTCACCAGAGCAGCCAAGCTACGTAAGTTCATTCGAAGTAGTGATGAACAGGATACAGAGGCTCCTTCTATAACTAGCGATGAAGTCAGAAGGGCCTTGAAAGACATGACCAGAGGAAAAGCTGCTGGAGAATATGGAATAGCAGTCGATTTGATCAAACATGGAGGAGACATCATGCTTGAAAAGCTTGCAGCCCTTTATACGAAGTGCCTCATGACTTCAAGTGTACCAGAAAGCTGGAAGAACGCCAACATTACACTAATCTATGAGAAGGGAGGCGTTAAAGAATTGAAGAATTACAGACCCATTAGCTTGCTTTCAGTATTGTCTAAAATATTCACCAAGATAACTTCCAATAGAATCAGTGCAACACGTTACTTCAACCAACCAAGAGAACAGGCGGGCTTCAGGAAGGGATATTCTAGGATGGATCATATTCATGTCATCAATCAGGTAATAGAGAAATCCGCGGAGTACAATCAACCTCTTTGTATGGCTTTCATAGATTGTGAAAAAAGCATTTGATTCAGTAGAGCTACCAGCAGTCATAGAGGCATGGCGTAATCAAGAGGTACCGGAGGCTTTTTGAATATCGAGGCAAATATCTACAAGGATTGCACAGCAACCTTGGTTCTCCACAAGAAAAGTTGAAAATTACCTATCAAGAAAAGGTCAGGCAAGGAGAGACAATCTCTCGAATGATATTCACTGTATGCTTAGAAGAAGTATTCAAGCTCTTATGCTGGGAAGGCTTAGGAGTGAGGATCAACGGCGAATATCTCAGCAACCTTCGGTTTGAAGATGACATTGTCCTATTCATCAATAACGGGGACGAATTACAGCAAATGATTGAGGACCTTAACCGAGAAAGTGTAAGAGTGGGGTTGAAGATGAATATGCAGAAGACAAAGATGATGTTAAATAGCCTGGCAAGGGAACAAAAATTCAGGATCGCCAGTCAGCCTCTAGATTAGTCTGTAATGGAGTACGATTATCTAGGTCAATTACTCACAGGGGACCCTGATCGTGAGAAAGAAATTTACAGAAGAATAAATTTGGGTTGGAGCGCATACGGCAGGCATCGCCAAAACCTGACTGGGAGCTTACCACGGTCGTCGAAAAGAAAAGTGTACAATCATTGCATTCTACCGGTGCCAAAAGGGGGCCGAAAATTGGAGGTTAACAAAGAAGCTGGAGAACAAGTTAACGACCGCACAAAGAGTCATGGAACGAAAAATGTGAGGCCTAACGTTAAGACAGAGGAATAGAGTGGTGTGGATCGAGAACAAACGTGGATAGCCGATATTATAGTTGACATTAAGCGGGGAAAATGGAGCAGGGCAGGGAATGTAATGCGTAGGATGGATAACCGGTGGACCATTAGAGTTACAGAAGGGATACCAAGAGAAGGGAAGCGCAGTCGAGGATGAAAGAAAACTATGTGGGGTGATGAAGTTAGGAAATTTGCAGGGGAAAGTTGGAATCAGCTAGGGCAAGACAAGGGTTTTTGAAATCACAGGGAGAGGCCTTCGTCCTGCAGTGGACATAAATATTGGCTGATTATGATGATGACTTGGACTACTAACCTACCGATCACGGTCATTTACAGAAATCAGCTTTTAGCTTATAAAGAACCCCCACCACCCTCTTATGTTTACCATAAACGTTAAATACATTTTCGTCCATTATGAAAAAAAAAACATACAGCAATCTTCAGCACCACAGCGCTTTCTTTTATCACTATGCAAATGACTATTGAAAATGAGAAAACTAGCATGTGCTCCAGTAACATTGGAAGCAAATAGGTCTACAAAACGAACGCGTAATTTATTGCCTTAGATTTAAATTCCAACAATATTACGAGCCCTATATAGAGTTTCAAGTTTCCCCGATAAGATACTAATATAATGCGCGCTATGAAAATCTTGGCGTGTATATTGAGCACTGTTGCGATTCCATAATTAAGTTTGAAAGTGGTTCAAGTTGTGCTATTAATAAAGATTACAACTGAGATTGTTATTTCTGAAGAGACAACGCATCTTCGACCTATCATGGCACCACTCCCTAATTGGTGTCTGAGCCCCATTCTTCCGGCACTTCGTCAGTTGGCTCGGATACATTTACGCCGCCTATTATCACCCCGATTGGCCACTAATCACGTTCGACGATGAAATTCCTCCTGAATATTCGCTCAGAGTGAATGATGCATGATAACACGGGTCATTATGTATCACAATGCAAAATGAAACTAATCGTTGCAAGTGGACGCAACTGCTCGAGCTCCGCATTTAACCTTGCCTTAATTTACCTCTATTCGTAGGAGCAATACATTTTCGCCGTATATGGCTCTGGTGGAGATACTGTGCTCGAAAAATCACAAGCTCTCCGTGAAGGAGTTCGTGCCATTGTATCAGAAACTGAAGGCTAAGAGCACAGCAACGGGAAAGAGTGCCATTGACCTTGAGTACGAGGTAGGTTGTTTTAACACTATTGGTTTTCAATTTTTTACTGAAGTGCAAGTTATCAACAGCACTGCCAAAAGTTTTGAGTGTCACCGAATATTTATGTGAATGAGTGCGTGGCGTGTTTGTGTGCCTGCGGGCTTGCCTGTTGCGTGCTTGCGTTTGTAATGATCAGAGTACAAAATACACTGATGTTGCATGAAGCTAAACACGTCTATACCTTGGAGGAATAATTCATACATTGCAGTTTTGCAGCAGTCAATATTTGGAGTACGGCCACTGTATCAAATGCGAACTTGCTGCACCAATCTATAGATCTGCTAGAACTGAACTCATGATTACAACAGAGTTTATGATATTGTTCCTCAGTTTTTCTATGACAAAGCATCTCATAACCTCCTGTACACCTTTTTAGTGACCAAATTTATCTTAGGATTGATACTTTATTGATCTTCCATGGTATAGAAATGCCTAAGAGTAGTGAGAATGGAGGACTGTATTTCGATTGGCAATTTCGCTTTAAAGCTCCGTGCCAATGTGACCATGGCAACGAGGTTAATTTCGTGGTGCAAATTTCTCTTCTTCTCACCGGAAAAGCGCATTGAGTCCTTGTCTATTTTGCCGTTTAATTAGACTGAGCAATTACAATTTCTCCGCAACACCGGCCGAGGTAGATAAGTGGCTAAAACTTTGTGCCGCAGAGTGCAACTTTGTGGGTTTAATCTTGGCCGCGGCGGTTGCTTTCTGATAGAGGCCTATTGCAAAAAATCTTGCGCATAGTGCATTGGTTGCACGTTAGAAGTGTCTAAGGAGGGGAATAATGATTCAGAATCCCGCACTACATCATGCCTCATTGCAAGATCGTAGTTTTGGCATGTAAAATCACAGAATTAAATTAATTTTCATTTAATTATCAGTAAGGCATTAGGTTATGAAGGCCTTCCAGTTACCATAAATGCTTTCTTAAGGAATGAAGGCGGAGGGAGTGGTGTATTAGTATACGATGACTCTGTGGAGTAAAATCAACATGATCAAAAGTAGCAGTTCTTCAGATGCATTGTCAGCAGCATTATCATAGGGACTCTGAGCTAATCACGTCAAATCAAACCGACCAAAAAACACAATTTTACAGCAAACGAGGGTCATTCCCATGACTTTCTCCATCTTGTATGTTGGCAGAGACTGATGAGAATGCTCGCATTCAATTTTAATTGCTCGCTTTCTTTTTTTTTCCACAGGAAAGTGAATACGAATTCTATTCATCATTTTATATTGTGCTACGTATGAACGCAAAACAAGCAAGTTGCACAAGGCTGAAAAAGCGAGCCTTCGTCTGCATAAATGCTTAATAAATGTTCCTCGGCGAGGAGTACTAACATTTATTCTTTAGTGTGTACACTCAAGTACAAATTTTTCATTGATCTGCATATAATATATGGGAAACATTTGCTATTATAACATGCGTTAAAAGTATAGTACTCGTAATGTCAACCATTTCATTCAAAATTATTTGCTTTTATTAGTGTCAATGACAGTAGCTGCTTTATCATTGATCCAATGTAGTATGTATAGCTTCAGCAAGACAGTGTGTAGACGATGAACTGAATTAAGAAAGCTTCTTGAACCGGATTCACAAAAGCGTTCTTACGCTAAACCTGTTCGTAGAAGTAGGTGTCAGCCAATGGTGGTGTTTGACATATCATTAGAGAAGGCGGCTGGCCAATGGTAAGCCGCACTTAGGAACGAAAAGCTTTGCGAATTCGGCCCCTCATTCGTAAGTGTTCCTTGTGATTGGACAGTTGCCTTCAGTTATAGTACGCCCACATCTGGACTGGCAAGAAAATTCTATCACCAACAATTCTAGCGTAAAACCTTTTTGAGCATACGGACCCCGGTCTTTAGTCGTTGCCTGAGAAAAGCAATACCGCTGCTAAATTTAATTGATCAAGTTCTCTGTGCTCAATCGGGGTGAGATTCTTCTGGGGAAGTTTCTTATTGAAGACTTCAATATATGACATCTCCTGAGAGCAGATCGATGGCAATATACTTTATCACTTCAATGATGTTCTGCGCAGCTTTCATAAAAAAATTCTTATCTCTTAAACACTTCAGGATTGATGCTTCCAGAGCTATTGGATTCGGGTTAAGAAAGGAAACGTAATGCAAAGTTGTTTAATACTAAAAATATATTGTAAAACATATCTAGAATGCTTTGAAAAAGATTTCAAAGCCTTGTAACTAAGGGCCGTAGGTTACAACCAAAATACTCTACTTGAACAAATTTTGCCTGCAAGGATTGCATCAACGCACCTAGGAGATCAGGGCAACACTTTAATACTAAAAATATATTGTAAAACATATCTAGAATACTTTGAAAAACATTTCAAAGCCTTGTAACTAAGGGCCGTAGGTTATAACAAAAATACTGTACTTGAATAAATTTTGCCTGCAAGGATTGCATCAACGCACCTAGGGGATCAGCGCAACACTCACACAAAATTTACGTACGCATTTTATTTGCCCGGCGCGCTTATATCAATAAAATATTTCCTTTCTTTTTAACGAGCCTAATCCACTTCTATAGATTCTTTTATTTCCGTTATAAGTTATCCTGTTCTATAAATTGTTTTATCTGCACTAAGTTTCCTTCATTTTTATCACGAGCACTGTATATAATGGTCGAATTTAATTTCTTCAACAGGAACTAACCCGCATATGCCCTCTTCCGGCCCCGGAGGAGTACAAAAGTGCCCGGAACGGAAAAAATGCTGCCAAAAATCGGTCGTCTAAGCTTTTGGCATGTAAGAAGAAGTTGGTCGTGGTTATATTTGCATGAGATCAAGGGATATTCCATTGACGGTGCTATTTCTGTTCGATTCGCAGGTGACAGCAGGAGGCCATTCTTGAGTGTCACAGCTGACGGATCAAAGACAGACTACATCAACGCAGTCTACGTGGATGTAAGGCATTTACTTCAAGCATGTGCGGTCTCTTATGCGAGAATGATTGATCGTGGGGTTCAATGAACAACCTCAAATTTTACTAAGCATATACCCAGCGCACTAACTGGAACACTGATTATCCTTTGCGAGTTTCAATTTACCGCGGACAAAAGCTTGTTGCATGCAGACTTCGTCTATTCCCAGTCATGGTTTAGCCAAGCCCCAACTTGGGCCATCCTGTTTCCTAATTACCTAAATTCATCCAATAGCCTTCCTCCCTCAACTGTGTCCACGCTCTTTTGAAGGTCCTGACTTTGTTATTTTACAACGCCGACACTTTTATTTCGTGTACGTCATATGACCTTCCCGACATCTTTTTCTCAGCCGGACTATAATGTACCAGCGTTTGTTACCAATGCAGTTTTGCTTCTACCTCTCGACGTTACGCCTATTTGTGCATTCCATCACTCGTTGCGCGGCCAGTACCTTCAAGATCCAAGCATATTTATCGCAGTCTATTCCCATGATCATATGATAGAAATCCCTACCCATAATCTTAGGGAAGATAGAGTTTTCTGTCGTAGCTTGCATGATGTAGTTATTTCACTGATCAAGCTGACCCGTCTGCTTCTATACCTTTACTACTCACAGTGCTGACTGGCTCGTTCATGGTGCGAGTAGAAATAACCTTTCAACACCATGCTCCTCAAGAACTAAAGCTTGATTCACGTGGCGTTCAACGGCAAAAATAATTGAAATCGTATGTCTTCTTTGTGCAGGGTTTCAAGAGGCGAAAAGCTTACCTTGTGACACAACTGCCTTTGCCAGAGACAATCGATGACTTCTGGGAAATGCTGGCGGGCAGTGGCTCTGTAACACTGGTCACGCTCGGCCCTCTCCAAGATGAGGTAATGTGAATAATCATAATGTGCTCTTCTTTAACGCATACAGAATCTTGTAATCACCATCCTTACAGAAGGAAAGCTTAACGCTGAACATCTGCGAAGCACACTATTGGTTTCATCCCCTAAATTTTTTCTAGGTAAATATTGAAAAACGATTATATTTGTTCGCGTAAGGTACTTATATGACAATGCAAAAGCTGATGAAATGGCAGGTCTTCGGTGCACAGAACAAAGAAGAGTTTGTCTTACTCTCGGCCTCAAAGTGAGCGTTAGTATACAATTTAGGAAACCTTGCGCACATTCGCAGCGGCCAGATTTTTCTTTCCTTTTGTAAATAAGAAATATTTATTGGATATAGACGAATCACTTAATCTTGAGAAGACCTTGTTTGAAGAAACGGGCATTTCTGCAAAGCCCGTGGCCGGAGGCCACGGGCTTTGCTAAATGACTAAATAAACCTTCCCAGATTCAACTTATCAATATAAAGACTTGCGCGATGAAGAGTTGCCGTTTTTTAAATACAAACTATTAACCTTGAAAATTTAAGCTTTATGAGCTAACATATCGCTGTCAGTAAGTGAATCATGTGCTCCGACGCAACAGCACGTCAAGGTAGAAACAAGCAAGATGCAAAAATACATGAAACCCATAGCCACATATAGCTTCGCTGTTAAATGCAAAGTAGCAACAAGGCGACGCCAGGAGGTAAGAAGAAGACCGAAAGCGGATGCGTTTCACGTCGGCTCCGTAAACTTCGAATGATTGCCGGCGGTTTTTCGACTGGAATGAGGAAATTAACATCTCAGGAGAAGCAGGAAGATCCAAGGATCACCTGGACACCTAATCAAGCAGGTGGGAAATTTCCAGCAATCATTTCAACAGTTTGCCACGTCGACTGGGAAGCCTAAGCCTAGCGATAGCATCCCCGTCGCGATGTATCACCAGCCACGATGGCTGACGTGCTGAGCCTAACGCCTCTAAACATGCCAAACATGGACGTTGTACATGTAGAAGGCGAAGATATTCAACCAGACGAGTCGGACCAAGGCCATTGGTTCGAAATCAGAAGAAATCATCGAAGACTCACTGTTGACGTGGACCGGTCACGTAGTGACAAAGCACCCCTTCAGCGAGCTAACGAACCTTCATGGAACAAGAAAAAGGGCAGTCGGCAGATCCGACAACAATTCGTCGCAAGCCGCAAGCCACACTTACCAGTGGAGGACTACAAGATCATTATTAGACCACGAGGGGGACTCAACGTGACCGAACGCGGTACAGACCGCATCTACCACAGCGTACGACGTGCTGCAAATGTTGAACGTACAGCGGATGAAGAAGATAATCTTTGCCTTAACCAGAAGCAGAACATTATAGTCCTCAGCGCACCATCGAAAGAAGAGCCAAAACGTATGTCAGCTCAGGACCTGCAGCACGAACTCTGGGCCGTCCAGCAAGCCGAGGAAGCTGCCAATTAAGGACCAACAACCCTTGGCTGAAGCCTAGGTGGAGTCTAGGCCCACCCCACGAATTCGCAGGGCACTCAATAAATTTATTTGAATGAATGAATGAACAAGGCGGCGCCCTTGCGGTCGCCACTTTTTTAGCCCAGATTTACTGTAATGCGTTTAGTGGTAATATCATTACGATGTCATACCTTAGTGCGCGATCAAGCTGCGTAGAAATATGCTTTGCAAAGAAAAGGGAAGACTACCATATTTCAATACCAAAAGAAGAAAATGTCTATATCAAGACATACGCTGCGAATATTTTACGTTAATATTAATTCATCACCGTTTGCACTTGCGCAGTAAGCTTTGGGAAATAAAGAGAAAGTTATGTAATGATCCCAGGCCACCAATGTAGTTTGTAAAACGTAGCAAAAGGGCGCTTTTAGTTAGACTGCTAGCTTCTTGCGAAGTAGCATCCGTTTATGGCACTGGAAGACCACATTTGTCTCACGTGAAAGCAAACTATAAATGTTTACAATGTAGGATACGTAATATTGGACACTCGCTTTCGGCAATATAACTTCGAGTGCACGCCTAATTGGCTGTGTTCAACGTACCTATATGACAGGATCTTTATGTAAGAAAGAATCATGAGCCATTCCACTCGCTGAAGGTAGATGACCAGCGAAGCTATTTAGCACACGCCGCAGAGCACACGAATTGTGTCGTATTGTATGGCGAGCAACTTGCAGCTGGTCTCTCGGGAACGATATTCATCGGTGTTTGCCGCGCGCCGCCGCTGATTGCATTCTCGCATCTGTTCTCGCCGTCGCTCTTGGTAAGCACGCTACTTCTCGGGAGTTCGCACTACACGCGGCCTCCCCATTACGACGAGAGAACAGAAGTGATATTCAATATGGAGAATGACAGCTTGTCTTGCTGACAACGCACGATGGTGCCCGACGCCCCGGGAGAGCGGAAGGAAACTAGGCCCGCACGGAGCTTGGAACGACGAAAAAGAGAGAGCGGTGTGAACGCAGACATGGCCGACGCGGCCGCACAGCGGTAAATCTTTGAGAAACAGATGTATTGCAGTAGAAATTGTATGAACAATCCAGGCGCATTTCCGCCGTCGCCGTCACCGTGAGGTTCCCTACTAAGTCCAAGAGCGATAAAATCGTCGCCGCACACCGTATGCTGCATGTGCCAGTTTTCGAAAGCGTGTGAGGGTGAGCCGGCGATCGCGGCTGAATTTCGCGCACGCAAAGACAGGAAGCGGGGAGGAATAGCACAGTCTTCCGTTGGGCGCAAGGCCCCGGGGGAATGCTAGGGCAAGGTGGGGGGGGTCGTTCTGCTTCGGGCGGCCGCCGTATCTTGGAAGCCATCTCCGACGGGGACAAAATCCGCCCTGCGCTATGTTTTCGCGGCTTAGACCGGGCTGATGCGAGCGGCTGCGCGAAAGCCAATTAGCTCGCTGCTGCCGCCACGTTTTCTCATAGCAGCAATTGGACGGCGAGTTCCCGCGGTCATCGAGTGGAGTGTGCTCATGTTTGCCCGTGCGCGCATGACACCATGCTAGTCAATTTACTTAGTATGCCTATGTTTGCAATTTAAAACAGCCGATAAAACTGATATCCTTACTTCGTATAGCTGTCCACTCTGTCGCAATCGATGCTTCGCCTTTCGGGCGAAACTGCAACTTTTCATCTACCAGTGAGTCTACTGATCTTGAAAATGGTGCCTATTGATAACTAATTTACTCAAAATGCATATCCAAGTGATGAGACGTACAACCTTTTGTTACAGTGAAGCGATTTTACATCAAATTCGCGACCTACGTTTTTTGCTTGCGGAGTTGAAAAATGCATGGAAGCCTATAGCCATATACAGCTGCACTCTAAAAGTTGCGAACAGGCACCTTTCATTCTTATCCCAACATTCATTTTTGTAAATGAAAGAAAGTGCGATTAAAGATTGCTTGAATGATTTATCACATAAGTATATATGTTAAGAATGAATCATATTTCAAGAAATCGCGAACGTACCCTTCCATCACCCTTCCATATTAGGCAGTGTGGAGCTCTGTCCTATGATAAATTATTCCTGGATGTAATCCAAAATTATACGTACCCTCTTTGTTTCATTCAATAGACGACACCCCAGTTCTGGCCAAGTCTGAAGACGACAGTTAAGTACGGAAAAGCTGTGGTGGAGCAGACAGATATTCAGGATTTCCGAGGTCTTCTGGTTCGGACATTCAAGGTCATCCATGGTTCGGTACGTCACACAATCGCGTGTGTTTTTTGCGAGTTTATTGTCTACAGCTGTTCGGTTTGGACAAAACAGGGACAGGTAAACTCCCCTCATTGGTCCATATTTTTTATACAGCCTGCTCCTGCAGGCGAATGCTTTAGGTTACTGCATATGTTTGCTTATAGAAGTTCAGTAGGATAGTTTACTCTAAAACCTTTTGATCTAGGACAGCATCTCAGGATATTCCAACTTGAACTTCATAATTTGTTGCCCGAAATTTCTATCGCGCGCCCTCTCCTAGGGCATATCAGTGTGCTTAAGAAAGGTGTATTTAGAGTTACTTCTCTTTTAGTTTTTTGTGGCACGAGCATCAAGTGACACTCTTGTTTTTCGCGCAGCACTTCCGGTTCACCTCCTGAGACGACCGGTGACGAAATTCTAAATAAATCAACAGGGGACGAAATTCAAAATAAATTACAAAAAATAGAAAAGAAGTAGTACACTACAATAATTCATGGGTTTCGTTATAGATATGACATCAGAGCTTAAGTCTAGTTACAAGCTCAGTTACTGAAGTATCTGGAATAATAAGAATTAATTATAAATAACTGATTACCGGGGACGTAATTCAAAACAGATCAGAAAAAAATAGAAAAAATAGCACAGTACAAAATTCATGGGTTTCATTATAGATATAAAATCAGAGCATAAGTGAAGTTACAAGTTGAGTTACTGAAGTGTCTGGAATAATCAGAGTCAACTAGAAATCACTGAGACGACAGGTGACTAAATTCAAAATAAATCGAAAAAAATTGAAAAAAATGTACTACAGTACAAAATTAATGGGTTTCATTATAGATACGATATCAGAGCATAAGTTTAGTTACAAGTTGAATTACTGAAGTGACCAGAATAAATATAATAATTAGAATTTACGCCGAGGTAGGAAGTGCTACTAAGAGACACCTAAGTCACAGATTAGGGTCGCCTACCGTTTTTTTTTCTTTGTATATTTTTGCCGACTATTGCATCTCTTGAGTCAAGTTAACTTGACTTGATGATTGATCCTCCGACCAAGTAGTCAGAGAATCATTCCTCCGTCGCAGCTGCTAGCTTTTTATACGGTCGATAACAGCGTTCAGTGGTACTCGTTGGTACGTGTAAATCTAGTAACGCAGCATATTTTTAACAGTGCAATGGCGTGTTACGACTAATATTAGGGTAAAGCATATATCACGTGTACTGGCTTCTGTTCAAGGTTAAAGAACCATGGTGTGATTGGGCTTAATCCCGAGCCATTCAGGCAACGTTCTTCGTGGCCGAAGTGCTGTAGCGGGGCGTGTTCTACGGTTAAGTGTTGTATACGTATCCAGAGCACAAAGTGAAGTTGACAAATGACGAAATGAAGAACCTGACGTTCAAATTACGTCATCAGAAGCACCAAAATTGGCAGATAGGTCATGGAATGGACAAATTCCGATAGAACGTATGGCATTCACGTTTCTAAATAAATTAGAAACACGTACTACAGTCATCAGGCTTATCACTGGGGTCATAGAAAATATTAACGCAACAAGCAGCACTGATATATCAGCATGGCTTCATTTGTGACACTCGTAACGTGGTTGAGCGTAGCACATTTCTAGCCTAATTATTGTCGTGCTCAGTTCAAAACGTAGCATATTTGGTTCGCAGCGACCAGCGCGCATCGTGAAGCAGTTCCACTCACAGTCATGGAACAGGACCAGCACAGTGCCAAGCTCTTGTGATGTGGTCCTGGAGATACTGCAACATGTCGACCGGTGGCAGATGCAAGCCGAAGGAAGAACAGTCGTCGTGCAGTGCCTGTGAGTACAATAGCATGCACTAGCCATTTGATATCAGTTGGCACAAAATACTTACCGTTTACGTAATTTAAAGAAAGATATAAAAAAGGAAAGAATTGCAGAACAGTACCATGTGTAATTTATTACAAATTGAGGATAAAATTCTAAAAAAAATGTTGAAATGTGGAGCTCTCACAAAACCACAGGCGTGAAAGTAACATATATGTATCTATATTGCAAATGGTTTCTGCGGAACAACGCAATGTGGAAGAGATTTTTTAAGTTTCAAAATTGTCACCCATCAGAGGGTAGCACGAATGTTTAGAGGAAACCCATATGGATTTTGAGAAGCAAAGCTCCGCCATCTAAGCGGTCCCGGTTAGATAGCTGAACCAGGACGGCATTTTCTTCAAGTGTGAAAGTTTCTGAGAAACTCAATGGGCTTCCTTTGTAGCTTCGTGTAGGCTCAGATAACAGTGTAATGGTAATCATTCCGAGTGTTATTTACTTGATACTACTAGTAGGTAATTGGAGCGCTTAGAAACGTAGCTGCGGAATTTTCTCTCCACGTTAATTCTAAAGGCGCACACAATTCGCAGTCGGCTATTGTGAACCGGGGACTACTTTACTATTTGGAGCATTCATAAGTATTTCATAGTAACAGCAAAAAAGATCAGTGTGCTTAAACGCTGTCGCTAGTAAGTGCCACTATTTATGTAAAACATGCCGAATAGAATTTCAGATTTTGTTTGTAATTTTTTACTACTCCCTTTCTGTTTAACTTGTTAGCCCCACAAATCTCATAATAGCCTCTTTGATACGCAGGAGCAGTTTTGAGATATGCATAGATCTGCAAACCTGTTTGTTTTTCATAATTACTGTACTAATTATGTTGCGCAAGTATCATTCCATTGATTTTTGTACGAAAGGATTCTGCATGACTAGAAATATATGTGAAAAAGCTGTTTAATTTTGCTGGATGTAGAATGCTGCTTAGACTTTTTAGAGCAAAGTTTTACCTTGATCCACAGTCACTAACTAAATTTTGCGATTATTATCTGCTATGATGTTACGGGGGCTTGCATTTCTTTTTTCATTTCCAAAAGCTAGCCATTAAACAAATGCTCGTAAAGTTTATAACATGTCGAACAATGCCTCTACCATCCGACTTTGTAACTACAACTATTTCCTGCTTCTTTTTCTATTGCTGCTTTTGATTTTAGGGACGGTTGCCAGGAAAGCGGCCTGTACTGCGTGTCGGCAGCGATATGCGATCAGCTGAAGCTGGAACAGGAACTCGACGTGTTCCGATCCGTGCGCAACGTGCGAAGTAGCCGTCCTGAATTCATCGTCGACTCGGTAAGTGTGAAACTGACCAGTGATTTCATCGATGCTCTCAACTAGAGAGCTCACCATACCAACGCGTTTTCTTGCTTGCAGAAAATAAACGGAGGGATGCAATGCAGTTTCAGTCAATTCTTAGTGCACAATGGTGTATCACTGCACGGAGAACAAAGTGCACAGGCGCTTTATATTTAGTAAGGGTATAAGAATCGATACCGACATGAATTGGGTGATACCAATAACTTGAAAAAGCACCGAAACAGCTTGATTTCAGAAGGAGCTAGCTGGAAAGTAAATTTAAATAATCCTTTAGGCTTGTGGGTTCCTGTGCTAGGATAGCCCTCGCAAGCAAGCTTGAAACCACGAAAAGCTTTGCTATTTGCAAGGCATTTTTTATAAACATTGGCATCGAATCAGAATTAACGTTTGCTACATTTTTTGCTTGAGTCTTGTTCGCTACCTTTAGGATGCCTACTTGGGACCTATCCTGACTACACTAATGAAGTAATTTGAGAGTTGTAAGGCACATAGTGCTTACAGAATGACGATGCAGCGCTCCAATCTGCAATCCAATCTGCAGTTGCAGTTGCGTATTACTACTCCTCTGCAGAAAAAAAAGCCAACAGAGGTCAACACACTTGTCTAGAAGACACTCCTGAGGGCTAAAGCAGCTATCAAAGCCTAAGCCGACCACCATGTCGAAGAGAAATCAATGGAAACTGTAAATATAGTCACGCAACGTCGCATACAGCCGATTTTGTGCCACATGTCTTCTTCAAATATCCCCAGCGCAGTCCTAAGAACGTGTTTCGGGCGTTCTAGAGAAGTATGTTGACCGCTGTACCATGTATGCGTTGCATTATTCAAATGTTATGCTGTTTACGGCAATCTCTACAAAGCCATGAAGTTTTTTTTATTAAGTTTTATAATGCGGGGCTGTCATGATCTCGTAAAATAACTCTTCTATCTTTCTGTTTTACAGGAGCAATACGCCTTTTGCTACGACTTGGCCCTCAGCTTCTTGGATACGTTCGACACCTACTCCAACTTTCAGTGAACTCACGCTGTATATCTTATTTATGGAGGCCACTTTCTACTGACAGCAAAAGATTCAACAGAATGAAAAAAAAACAGCAGTTTTGAAGTAAAATGGCGTAATTTTTACTCCGAGTTCTTCATCTTACTGTTGGTTTCTTGAGAAACATAAGAACATGTGCCTTTTATCTTATAGTGCTAACCAAGCACGACCCAGCAAATGAGAAGCGTAGCTCCCAGCTTTGTTGATTACATCGAAGCTTTTCTTGTTCTCCTAGTTTATCAGAGCTTTCAAAAATAGCTGCTCATACAGTTCAGTTGATGAAAGAAATTGTGTTTAATTGCGACAATTGTTGGAAGTGGGCAGCTACAACTATTGCAGATACATTAGAGCACTCTACACGAACACACTTTATCAGGCAGTAGGTTATGCATGCGGATGCGGCTTCCGTAACTCTGCGCTTGTTTTTCACGTCACGAGACACAAAACAAAGCAATACTGCGAGTAACGTTTGAAAGATTCTTGTATCAAGCCTCCACTTGGGCGTCCGAGACGCGCCGCAAGAGACGGTCTGCGCAAGTGATCAGTGTAGACATTTGGGCTTGTTGGTGTAACAAGTTTGCAGATTTTCTTCTTGTAGCGCAAAAAAAACACACTGACGTAGAAGAAGAACGAAGACACATGCAGGCGATAACTGCCAACAACAATTTATTTTCGGAACGGACGCCACTTTCATACCCTCACTTTTCTCCAACTCGCTTCACAAGTACGTGTCTACTGACACGGTACATGATAGTCTAACATACTTGCAGACTAATGCAAGGCAACAAAGCACATGGTAAAATGATAAAATGACACACTTGCAGACTAGGCAAAGAGAACTATTATGTTTAACGCATGGGCAGGAATTCCAACTCCTCCTTGGTTAGTGACAGGGACGATTTGCTAACACAAGCCAGGGAAGTGGGGGACGTTTTACTACGGTGGCGGCTTCGTATGACGCGGCTGAGCGCGGCCGCGCGGCCCCGATCTTGAAAGCAATCTGCGCTGGGTACAAAGTCTAGGCGGGCCGATGGCTGGGGTCTTATAACGTAAAACTATTCCAATCTGTTTTCGGTCCAATCTCCTGATGTCAAACTTGCGCAACCGCCAACGCAAGCATCGGGCGGTGACTCGCAGCGTTGTTTGAGAAGGCTAATGAAAAGCTCTCCTATTTTATAGGAGGTTGTGATAACGTCAAGCGCTGACGCGCCACTGCGGCATCACGTGCACTATCAGCAGCGGATAAGCAACCGCTGCTTATAAATGTGCGTCAAACGAATAAACGCATACACCTTGTTCTGCACCTGCCACTGCTGTTTCTTTGAGTACGGCTGCTCGCCTACTCAGCTGCCGCACGATACTACAGAGGTCACTGTTGTTTGCTTTCAAAAGGAATAGTATATCCTAACTTGACATATATTTCTTACCTGATTGGCTGACCAAGGACGAGGAGCACGCAGAAGTGGAGGCGGCAAGGTGGGGCCGGGCTAGTGAAATGAAAGTAGATAACCTGATGAGCAGGGTGCTGCTGGCGTCTGCGTTCGCCCTGCTTCTTCTTACTTAGCTTTCGGTGTCTGCTAGAAAATCGCGCCGGCATGCAACGGAAAGGTAACAATGCAGCTAAAACAAATCCCCAGTGAAGAAAATTTGACATAGCGATGTCGTTTACGTGCCCGAGGGCTCGACAACCATATAATGCCACGCATATTTTTATTATATGCAAATGAATCCATTCTCCACTGCAGCTCCGACTAGCCAATGCCAGAGCGATCGGCAGGTACCCACCTTCTATTCATGTCGGAACGGGGCAGTGTCCGGCTATTGAGAAGGAAATTCAGTTTTGATCGGCGTAATAATGCATCTTTATTGCGTACACGCCACTTTGACGCAGTGATTTTTCACGGTTTTTCGACGTCAGGTGACAGCCAGGCGAAGTGGGCGCAGCCTGAAAACTTTCGACCGAACGTACTCCTTTACAGACTCTAGAGGCTGTCTGGCAATCCTGAATTCTTGCTCCCTTGCCAGGCTATTGGGCATTATGTTTGTCTTCGGCATATTAATCTTCAACCCCACTGTTACACTTTCTCGGTTAAGGTCTTCAATCATTTGTTGTAATTCGTTCCCATTGTTGCTGAATAAGACAATGTCAACTGCAATCCGAAGGTTGCTGAGATGCTCGCCGTTATCCTCACTCCTAATCCTTTCCAGTCTAAAAGCTTGAATACTTCTTCTAAGCAAGCATTGTAGAGATTGTGTCCCCTTGTCTCACTCCTTTCTTAATAGGTAACTTTGTACTTTTCTTGTGAAAAACCAATGTATCTGTGGAATCTTTGTAGATAATTCCGAAGATATTCGCGTATGCCTCCTGTACTCCTTGATTATGCAATGCCTCTATGACTGCTGGTATCTCTACTGAGTCAAATGCCTTTTCATAATCTACGACCCATACATCACGTAAATTGAAAGAATAATTACGCAAGAGTTATTTCATAAAACACGACCATTTTGAAATTTAAAATCCAGTAACTAGACTTCTACCTTAATTTCCTTCCACTTTCCAATATAATAGTACTTGATGTAAACTTGTGACTAAGAACTTAGCTTAATTTGAATATGTATTGAATTGGTAGCATTTTCATTTTGTAAATGATGGCCGCCTTGGCATGTAATCCATCAGTAGTGGCGTAATTAGAGTAAGGTACGAAGGTATTAAACGCATCAATTGCGATAGCAAATTTGTAGAGAGCTATACGGAGTAATGATAGTAGCTTTATCAGCTGTATAAACTTGGACATGCAGCAGCACTGGCAACACGCAGAACTAATGTCGACGCCGTCAGCGTTTTGCCCGCGTTCGCACAAAATGCGTGCGGCGTTGCCGACTGTTGCAGGAGCCTCTGATATAAATAGGCACTTGGTGCCGCAGCTAAACGTCGCCTCCCTTCCCTCCCACTCCCCCCACGGCCTTTCGTTTGTTCTCCGCCGTGGGTTCACTCCCCGTGAAATAGCGCGTCCCTCGGTCCCTTTCACTCGCACATACAGCGTTCGGCGGCGCGCGGCGACGATTTCATCTCCATTGACGTCATACGGAACCTCACGGCAACGACGACGGCGACGCCGACGGCAGAAATCTGCTTTGGAGTGTCCATATAATTGCTATCGCAATAAAAAAGCCTGTTCAAATACAAAAAATTAGATTTTTATTATACAGGTGTGCGACAACGTGACAAGAACGCACTGAAACAAAGTGAACAAAAAGGACACGACGGCTTCGTATATACAATTGGCAGTGAAAATAAAGAATCCTTCCTGATGTGCATTACAATGACGAAAATGCTGAACAATAGCGAACCAAAGGCATACAAAATGATGCTTTCAGTACTATGGCGTCCAAATGATGGAGCTGCCCTGTTAAGGTTACCAGAATATTGTCTTTTTTGTATTAATTTTGCGCTTGTTTGCACATTTCGTAAAACTAATTCTAAGGCATTTCACATTGTCTCTGCTACTTTTAGAATGCCAGGTAAGTTTTTACGACATGCAAGTAATCAGCCCTAAGCAGATGTGTTAATATTTCTAAAGGGTATATTCCCTTTCTGTGCACCTAAAGCTACTTGGTTCTTGTTGCTTAAAGACGCATTTGTTCTGGAGTAGCATATATATTGCTTTTGACTAAAACAGCTGGCCCGTAAGCAAGGACCTAAGTTTTTTTTTTTTTTTTTCGAATATACGCTATTCGCATCTGTCCTTCCCTAATGATGAAACGCTGTGGCGTCTGTAGAAGGCATCGAATTTAATTTGAATTCGGCGCTACAACCAGAAAACCCCATTCCACAGTCCATTTTGCCAAAAGCGAGATAAGTCTGTAAGAGATATCTGGAAACATGCTAGTTTCCATTCCATGTGGTATTCTAATTAAGCATTTCTAAGGCGGAGCATTGTAAGGATCGACCATACGGGCTTTCTTCATCCAGGATGTCCAACCAGGTACATCCAATCTTACTGTAAATAGCAAATATTACGTGTCCGATCGCACGTTTCGAACCTGGCTCAGCAGTGCAGCATTCCAATGATCTACCCCTATGGCCAGCTGCAACACACGCACTAAAAATGATTTTCTTTTTTCTTATTTTTTTTTGCCTTCAGAACAAGTGCTTTGTCAAGTTTGATACGCGCGTGACATCGCGTCGCATAGCCACAACAACGCCTCCTCTGCACAACCTGCAAAAGTGAGAGCGTGGCACTTTCCTCCAGCACGTGTTTGCCCATTTTAGTTATGCGTAGTCTGTGCGTGCTTCATTCGTTTCTTGTCTCCACTTTGATGGATCGATCAATTGTACTCGAAATGTCGTTACGTGTTTTGCGGGGAGTATGCGGACCGTTTACAGGGGTTAGTTGGCGGGAAAAAAAAGAGATGGCGCCACGGCTTTTGACGCCGCACGACACCCTAAGGCACCTTCTGAGTGTAGCAGAATACCTGAATCACCGCAAAAGACAATGGGGCGTGAGCAACTTTTTGTATAGATTAACATATTGCGCATATGAAGCAAAGTGCGGTCTCGTACAACTAAAAAGTATCCTCCGACATCACGTGGCACCATCGTAACGCAATAGTCTGTGTGTTGTGCGGACAGTGCATTTTAGCAAATAAATGCTTGTCTTTCATAGATGAATGAATATTTATAAAGATTAAGCTACTCCACGTTGAAGAAGAGATATTTAGCTCCGATATGAATGCGATATCAACAGTTAGGAGCACGATTGAGCTAAGACAATTGAATCCTTTCGTACACTTTTCATGTCGCCCTGCTCTCCGTGTTTCTTACTAAGGTATCGCGCCCACTAATGTGCATTTTATTAAAGAGGAGGCGGCTAGGCAAGGTTCATATGTCTGTGAATCGCAGTGGAATGCGCCTGCAGTCATGTCGATAAACCGGTAATGGCACCATCTAAACACAGTTTCTTATGTTTTGGCAAGTGGATGAATTAGGAAGGTGTCGCGCACAAAATTAGGTTTTAGCACTTTGAAATATCCTTTCAACGACGACTGCCTTGTTTCAGGCACAAAATCCTAATTTCAGGCACAAAATCTTAATTTCACCTTTCTTTTTCTTATGCGAATGAGAAATCGAATGGCCGATGAACTTATATACCAAAGCGTAGGTAAATGGGCAAACTTTTATATAGCTCTTGTTGCTCTCACTGCTTATACACCATCGGGGCCCATTACTGTCTTGCATGCTCACAGGTACCGATGGTTGCGAGAAGCAGTGAGGACCACAAGAATACATTTTTACGGCACTGCAAGCAATAGTATTAAAAATTTCTCGCCCACAACTTGGTCGCACATGAAACGTATCCATAGTTTGATCACAAGAAATATTCGCAGATACAACCTCATGTGACCAACTCACATATAAAAGACAGCGAACCTGTGTCAGCGAGTTCTCACACCACTCGTACGATTTAGTGAAGTGCCTGGCTGCTGGCCTTTCATGGATAATCGAGTACGCCACCTACCTGCCGATTTCTCTAAGACTCCCGGTCTTATGATCACTCGGGGGCAGTCCTGCTCTCTGTGTTGTCGAACGACGCCGTCAGCATTTCACCGCAGCAGCCGTACAAACGCCTAGACCACCTTCAAAATGAAGCCGATAAAATGCGACGTTAGAAACAAAATAATCGATTACTGGCCTCCAAAAAAAGAGAAAGAAAAGGAGTCGCGCAATAAAGTGGCCTAATTAAATGAGGTTTATGCAAGGTAACAACTATTTTGCAATTGTGGATCCTTACATTTGAACGCTACACTTTGAAACTCCGACGCAGGTTCTGCTGCAGCCTGTTTTTTTTTTTTTTTAATTGACGCATGACATCGCGCATGACGCCGGACGCAGTCGCCTCAAGAAACAGCCGTGGAAGGTCCCTTAACAGCGACGCTTTGATACCAAATTTGGGGCAGAATAAGCAAGACGTAAAGGTGAAAATGTATACCTACATAAACCATACAATTCGCGCAAATCGCATTGGTACTACTATGCTGCTTCGTGACCCAGAAAGGGACAGCTGGCAGCCACCTTTTTTTAACAACGGAGCTGTTTAAGGCCCAGGTTGAACCGTGCCGAGCGTTGATAATTTTTGAGAACCGCGCGCCAACCACAGCTGGTTGGAGAGTGGCGAGGATAAGAGAGGGAGAGCGCGCACCGAGCGACAGGTGCACTGTCGGCGCAGAGAATTCCGACGTTGGGAGACGAGCATAGCGACAACGAAGGAGCAACTGTCTCCGGAAGAAGAAGCGGCGCGGCAGCTGCTCGAGCTCGTCGTTGAGCCCATGCTCGAGCAGCTGCTCGAGCATTGTCCCAACGACGACGTGCCGACACAAAGTTTCGAGCAAGAGAAGCAGAGGCTAAGCGACGGCGAAGATTCGAAGACCCCGAGTTTCAAGAGAGGGAGGCGGCGTCGCGGCAACGGTACGTGGAGACTCATTGGAAAGAGAGACGTTCGGCCGCCCACCAACGAAGAGAATCCCACCTTGGCCTGCGAATCTTAGAAAATTTTTCTCCACCTACTGCACGATGGCAACACCAAGTCCAATCAGAAGAGAGCTTTGGTGAAAGCTGTCCATTTGGCCACCGACTCGACTCCAGATGAAGCGGTCACGGAGCAGCTCATAGACAAGTACCTGGTGGCCACGGACGATCCAATGCCCCCCCCCCCCCCCCCCCCCCAATTTCCCGAGTACGAAGGGCGCGACGCGCCATCGATGGACGAGGATTTTACCGTGGCTGAGGTCAAGCTGGTTCTCGCATCCCTCAACGGCAGATCGGCCCCTGGGCCCGACGGGGTAACCAACAAAATGCTGAAGCATCTCGACGACGACTCAATCGAGTTTCTTACAGACAGGATGAATGAAATCTGGCGCAGTGGCCACATTCCCAAGAGCTGGAAAGCAGCCTACACAGTCCTCATACCCAAGCCAGGCAAGGCGCCGAGCATCGACAATCTAAGGCCCATCTCCCTGACGTCATGTGTAGGGAATATGGCGGAGCACGTCATGCTTAACCGCCTCACTGACCACCTCGAGTCTAACGAATGCTATACTAACAACATGATTGGCTTTCGGTCGGGGCTCTCGACTCAGGACGCCATGAGGCTGATCAAGCATCAGATCATTGACTCCACCTCCGCGGACACTAAGGCAATTCTCGGCTTGGATTTAGAAAAGGCCTTTGACAACATATCGCACGCCTTTATGCTCAAGAGCCTGACAGAGCTTGACGTCGGCAAGCGGGCGTACAATTTCGTGCGCTCCTTCCTTTCCTCGAGGTCCACTAGACTCAGGATTGACGAGTTTTTGACCCACGAAATTCAGCTTGGGCCAAAGGGAACACCTCAAGGAGCGTGGATCTCCCCGACGCTGTTCAACATCTCCATGATCAACCTGTCGAAGGCCTTGAACAAGATCCCTAA
Source organism: Dermacentor silvarum (assembly GCF_013339745.2). Taxonomy (NCBI): domain Eukaryota; kingdom Metazoa; phylum Arthropoda; class Arachnida; order Ixodida; family Ixodidae; genus Dermacentor; species Dermacentor silvarum. Next base: position 54,401,434 of record NC_051164.1, on the reverse strand, counting down.
CATTAACCACACGATCTACGCGGACGACATCACCATCTGGTGTCCCAGCGGATGTGAGGGTCAGATCGAGGGTGCTTTGCAAGAGGCCATCGATGTGACGGAGCAGTATCTCATCCCCACTGGGCTAAGGTGCTCGCCCACCAAATCCGAGCTCTTACTCTACAAGAAGAGGCCCAGAGGTGGTTCTCACCGGTCCTGGAAGCCAGCAACGGAGAGCCACATTACGTTATTCACTGGTAACGGCTCCCCAGTTCCGCGGGTGGACACTATCAGGATCCTAGGAATGTTTATCGAGTCTAACGGGGCCAATGGAGCCGCTGTCAAACGCATTTGTTCCAAGACCGAAAGCGCCCTCGGACTGATCCGAAGAATCGCCAACAGGTACCGCGGAATCAGGGAGGACAATCTGATCCGGATTATCCACGCATTTGTGCTATGTCACCTCGCTTATTCGGCGGCTATGCACAACTGGCTGGTGTCGGAGCGCAACAAGATCAATGCCCTAATCAGAAGAGTAAGCTTGCCCTTGGCCTTCCCGTCCGAACGCACACAGAAGACCTCCTCAAGTTGGGCATCCACAACACGTTCGAAGAAATTGTTGAAGCCCAAGAGTTTTCTCAGTTTGTCAGACTGTCCGGCACCCCAGCGGGCCGAGCCATACTTGGCATGCTGGGACGTAACCCCACGGTCGTTGGTCCCGACGCTGTGAAGCTGCCCAACGAACATAAGATCCAAGATTTCCATACACCGGATGCCACGCAATATGCATCCGACCTACAACGAAGGACGAAGACGAGCCAGGGGTAAAGCTTTGCTCGCCAGTGCCCGCTTGGACAAGGATCGAACATGCTTCGTAGACGCTGCTTCGTACGCTCAAGAACAAGCCTTCTCCTCAGTGGTCATCAACTGTGATTCGAAAATCATCAGCTGTGCTACCATCCGCACTTCTAGTTCCAGCGTTGCAGAACAGGTAGCCTATCGCTCTTGCATTGACGGACGATATACATGACACAATTTATTCAGACTCCAAGACCGCTATCAGGGCCTTCCAGATGGGAATGGTGGCTCCCCAGGTTCTACGTATCATCCAAAACGCCAAAGACCTCAAAGATCACTCATTGGCCTGGTTCCCTGCGCACCTTGGAAACATTGAAGGTGCCTCGCTCAACCCCAACGAGGAGGCACACTCGGCTGCACGAGGTTTGACTGACCGTGCGCCGGGTAATGCGTCCTCTCTAGGGCGACCCGAGCCTCTCTGCTCATACAACGAGATATGCAAGCACAATTACTTATCAAGAAGACTTCTGCCTCTGCCGCACTCCTCACTGTGCAGGGCCCAGGCAGTGACTCTCAGACTTCTACAAACCAGCACTTACCCAAGCCCTGCAGCACTGCACACAATGTACCCCGAACGGTTCCCAAGCCCGGACTGCCCCCTGTGTGGTGGTTATGCGGACTTCGAGCATGTCCTGTGGGGCTGCGCATTTGCCGGTCCCCCTTTCACCCAAGAGGAAATGATGATGCTTATTAAGGCCCAGGATCAGACCTCTCAAATCCTGGCAGTCCAGAGGGCCCGCGAGAGGGCCGTCAGGTTTGACCTGATGGTCCCCGAGTGGGCCTAGCCAGGTGACGTCGAGATTACTCGCGTCTATTGTGGACCCAATAAAGTTCACTCACTCACTCACTCACTCACACATCCTGGGGCACCGACAGGAAGTGTTTAATGAACCTTCACAAGAGCGTCATTCGGTCACGATTGGACTATGGTGCCGTAGTATATCACTCTGCCGCCCCGAGCGCGCTAAAAATGCTAGACCCCGTCCACCATCTAGGTATCCGCCTGGCCACTGGCGCATTCAGAACAAGCCCCGTCGAAAGTTTATACGTAGAATCCAGTGAGCGGTCACTCCATTTCCAGAGAACATACATCAGCTTCACCTATTTTCTCAAAGTACACTCCGATCGTGAACATCCTTGTTCTGCAACCCTTAATGATTTGAAGTGTGCAACGCTTTTCTATAATCGACCCTCTATGAGGCGGCCTTTCTCATTGCGTGTAAGAGAACTTAGCGAAGAGATGGATATCCCACTTCTAGAACATCGCTTAATGCCTCCAGCTAAGCTTTCACCGCCCTGGGAGTGGCAGGTGATAGAATGTGATCTATCCTTTGTAGAGGTCACAAAGCACGCTCCCGAGCTCGAAATTGCAATGCATTTCCGCGAACTTCAATCGAAGTACTCGTGCTCGGAATTCTATACCGACGCATCCAAGTCCCATGCTGGCGTATCTTATGCAGCCGTTGGCCCCTCCTTTTCTAAATCTGATGTATTGAACCCCCTAACAAGTATCTTCACAGCAGAAGCATACGCAGTACTGTCTGCGGTGAAACATATCAAGAAATTAAAACTAGAAAAAGCAATAATATTCACAGACTCGTTAAGTCTTGTAAAAGCACTAACATCTTTACAAAAGCATAAAAATCCTGTTTTATTGAGCTTTACGCACTCTTGTGCAACATTTACCAATCTCATAGACATGTAATAATATGCTGGGTGCCTGGCCATAGAGGCATCGAGGGCAATGTGCTCGCAGACCAGTTGGCCAAATCAACTACATCACAAGCTATTAATCCTGCTGCTGCTATTCCCTCCACATATCTGAAGCCTTTTTTGCGAAGGAAACTGCGAGGCCACTGGCAGCGTCTGTGGGACGCTGAAACAACTAATAAGCTCCACATGATTAAGCCACAGTTAGGTTTCTGGCCCTGTACAACTAAAACACGACGTACTGATGTCCTATTCTGTCGTCTCAGAATAGGACACACATATGGTACTCACAATTTTCTATTGAATGGAAATGATCCTCCAACATGTGGTAGATGTGGCGACAGGCTCACCGTCCTCCACGTCCTCTTGGAGTGTCGGGAAGCCGAAAGAGAAAGAAAGAAACATTTTCCTCTCGCATATCGCTATTGTGTTCCCCTGCATCCCGCTATGTTTCTCGGTAAAGAACCACTTTTGAGCACCAACGCAGTCCTTGCTTTCTTGAAAGATGTTGTGCTACATGTGATTAGCCCAATAAGTTCATAGTGCATCCTCTCTCTAGAGGATGTTGCTGCGATAGTTTTTTTTTTTTTTTTTTTAAATTGCACATGCCTCCAGGCCCTTGTGTTTCAAGGGCTCTGTTTAGGCACTTGTGCCTCTGGCCAATTCTTGTATCTTTAATTATTTGTAACTCGTATCATTCTTTCGCAATGCATTGTTCATGTCCATAGTACACATAATCACTCATTGAATAATCTTATTACTTATAGATTTTACGCACTTTACAGCGACTGATTTTAGGCCCCTTTACAGCCATGCCACATCTAATCTTCATATAATTCCCTATTCATCTACCACTAACAAGCCATTACCATCGTCTTGGCGCGAACTAATACTGTCATGGCGCTCTTTGGCCATACCTGGCCCTTGCGCCACTAAACTCCAACAATCATCATCATCAAATTAGCGTATGGTCCAACTGAAATTTTGGGTATGCTTCCGCATACTTGGACAACTCCAGGGCAGTTCCTGCATTCTTTTTTTTTTTTACTGCTTTCAACAGAGCATCCTTGCTTTTTGGTCCTAGCTCATTAATCGGCCTAACGGGAACCTCGTCTAACCCTGTGGCTATGCGCTTAGGAATTTTCTCTTTGGCTTTCTTCCAGTTCAAATTTCTCAGCACGAGCTCCCATTTCATCTGGTTCTCTTGTATGTCTTTGTTTTTCTCAAATACCACCTCGTCATTGCCTTGGAAATATAGGACTGTTGTTTTCCTGATGTATTTTAATGCCACGCCTCCTTCCAGTTTGTTTCCATCTTCATCTAGGATATGCTATTGTATTGTTCCAGACTTCCTGCCTAATAAGTTAATGTGGTTGCAACATATTCTAGGTGCGGCCTTCTTTCGTTTACGTATTTCTGACAACTAACGTTGACTTTCACCTTTTATCTTTGCTTGAACCAGTATTTGAACCATAGTGTCTTTCTCTCGGTGTATTTCCCATTTTCTCTCTGCTTCATCCTGCGGCAACTGCGCTTTTCTTTTTTTTTTTTTTGCCTGCCTATGCACTCGTGAAACTTTCTGTCGTTCGTCGGTCGCTTCTCGGATCTCTCTGTTCCACCAGTTTTTTGGTATCTTTTTTTTTTCCTTTCCAAGAACCATGTTTCTTCTCTTTCCGTATTTCTGTCGTTATCACACATAGAAGCTAACTAGATTCCCCACTCATTGCTTGGCCATTTACCAAGTTCTTTCTCGACTTTTGTGACCCTATTTGTTATTTATTCGCCGGTCCAATGCGGACTAGCCATTCTTCGCTCCTTGCTCTCTTTCCTAACTACTTATCCCATTTTCAAATTGATGCGTTTATGGTTAATTCCTATGTTGCTGTACCCTTCTTCGTCAATGAATATTTCTGTGAACTTCTAAATTCCTTCCGTTATCAGACAGTAATCAATAGTCGATTGCCTATTTCAAGCTTCCCATGTGATCTGGCTATCACATTGAGGCCACGTATTCACTCACTATATAGTGAATGAATACGTCTATAACCTCGTTATATAACGAGGTTATAGACACAAAGATCAAGCATTCACTTCCCGTTGTTGTCGGTATGACCATCTGGATCCTGTATGTGGGCATTCATGTCACCCAACGTGATAATTTCGCTATCATTCCCAAAACCCCTAATATCAATACTTAGGTATTTCGCTAACTTTTGATTCTTCTATTTGTAATGTTTTCCGGTCCGCAAATACGTTACGCCCAACCAAGTTTTCTTTCCACTCACTGTGCCTGGTAACCAAATATCTCTTGACACTTTGAATTTACTTTTTCCCGTTTGGCTGGCTGATGTATGAGCATTCTGACTCCTCCTCCCTTTCTTTCCGATATAGATCTGTTGCATTCTTCCCAAACATAATTCTCAATGACTGGTGGTTCTTCAAGGTGTCTAAGGTGCGTTTCTGGAACCGCATGCAAACCTATTCGTTCTCTATGTAACTGCGCCTCAATTTCTAATCACTTTTCCTTTCATCTGCCGCTCTGCATGTTTATGCACGGCGAACTCTTTCTTCTGCGCCTTCAGTTGTGTACGCCCTTGGTTCAGAGCCGCGGTTTCGAACGCCGCGGTGCGGAGAAGGAGTTGGGGATGCCCACCACTGAACTTGCGCTCTCTCCGTGCGAGTGGAGCGGCTGGAGCAGAACCTCAGAGGCCATGGCTGCAGAAAGCAGTTTCGCGTGGTTGTGTTCAGGGGGCGTTGGTTGCCTGCCCTTGACCTGCTTTCATGTGTGTAGAGGACGTAGCACAGGCAGCAGATGCGTGCATCTGCTGCAGTGACTTTCTATTTGAGGCTTGAGCTGGTTGCCTAGGGACAAAAATATACCGAAGCAAACATCCTCAACAAGATGAGGCATGTCTATGCTGCATTGAAAAGGCGGAGACCACTCAACACATCCTAATGGAATGCGAAGGGATTCACCCAGTGAGAACAGTAGGTAGCGTACACCTTCTAGAGGCGCTTGGATTTAAAGTGGACGGAATCATCAACCGGTCAGCAGTCGAGATAAGCAAGATAAATGTGGGGTATTGGTGAAAAAAAAAAGCGGTGAAGAAATTAGTACGACCGGGTCCGGTACAGGCATAAGTAACGATACAAGGTTGGTAAAGAAGCTTTAAGGCAAAAAATAAAGATCATGGAGAGGTATACGAAAATGACAGAATGAAAAAGATGTACAGTATACTTGATTAAATGGCAGGCGAGGCGACTATTTCTCACCGCCCCCTTTCAAAGGGGATGCCAATAAATCATCATAAGGTAGCGCGCCTCAATACGCACCTTTTTCTCCTGGTCCGTGTAGGGTGGCTACATTTTTTTGAAGGTGTAGATGCCGACAACATCACGTCGAAACCAGTTTTCTCGGCGCGTACCGCCATTTTTTATCTTACCTCAGACGGCCGCAGTACAAGTGCGTGGTTAGCAGCTGTCGCTCGCCTTCCCAGCCGTGGTGTGACTTTGGAAAAACGACCGGGTGCTGCGTCCCGAACTGCTCTAATAATTCGAGAAATGGCTGGCCATTATTTGCATTTCCGAGATAACGAAAAAGAAGGCTTCTTTGGACATTGATGATGAAACAGGACAAGTGGTAGCCAGGGAACGTCTCGTGCCTGTGTAGTGTGAATACAGCATGTCGTTCTTTTTTTAAGTGGTTTGTAATAATTTCCCTGAATCCTCTGATTCAGGGAAAGAGCGCAGGCTGACAGTGCGACATTGCGAAAAATCGTCGAACTTCTCCAACCTTGCGGCATCACATCCAAGTTTCAGCGATGCTGCAGGAGACACTTGCAAACACCTTTTCATATACAAATAAATTTTATTCACCAAAACTATCAAACCAATACACCCTTTAGTTCCTTTAGGGGTCAAGTGTTGCAGTATTTTGTGGCTTCATAACTTGCCACACAGAATTGTAATTTCGGCAGCACGTTATCGAAGGTATATGCGCCCCAATTGTAGGCGCTTTCCGTCTTGCAAACCTACTTGGTCTCTCGCGACGCTTCTATAAAGCCCCGAAATTGTTCCGAGCAAGCGTGCGATTAGCGAAATTGACGTAATCTGTTACAACGCAGGTAATTCACGCCAAACTCGTAACTTTGCCCCCATATTAATACCTTTATCTTTCCCAGATTGCATACAATTTCCAGCTCGTTGTTCAATTTGGTTCTTCATATAGGTTCGGGTTCGCGTTTATTCGCCTCTCTGGACGCGTTCGTTTTAACGCGAGTTTCGTTTACTCTTGCACGTGTCAGCTTGCTTGTTTGAGGGCGTATTTAGTCATAATAACAAGTGTAAGCCTGCTGCTGAAAAGCGCGAGTTATTCCTTTAATTGCTGCTTGGAAAGCCTGGGGTCGGCGTTTTCCTTCATCCGAACGGAACGCTGCAAAGAGGGAGTAAAGAAACGGCTAGCGGTATGTGGTTAACTTTCCTTGCTTGATGAACAAAAGAAAATGGGATAACTGGTTGCCAGCGGCGGGTGCCTGTCGCGGTGATGGCGGGCTTCCAAGTAGGGTCGAGCAGAACGAAAGCGCTTGCTGGTAACCAGATGTACAGTGGTGAGCACTGTTAGGGTGAACACCTCATTAGTATTCAAGTTGGTATAACTTCAACATACCTTCTACTTCAGGAGGGAAATCTGCCAAATACGACGCCTAATGATGATGCCGATAAAAGAAATAATAGTTTTCTTTATTTTGTGCTAAACATCAACTGCTATAGACTCGTGAATACTAATGAGGTGTTCATCTTAACAGTGCTCACCACTGTACATACGTGCGAGCCAGCTGGCGCGCAGCAAACACGGAGGGCGCGTGACGACGCGATTAGCACCCATTAGTGCACAAAGCTGACCTCAAGAAGAGTGAATATCGACGCTTCGTCACGTACATCTCGTGCGGCCTTCCTGACCGCAAGAGCTAAGTGGTCCGCGATTGCCGCTGGCTCCTGATGGGCGCGGGCCAGACGTGTCATCGGCACAGAACGCGCCCAGCCGTACCCTTTATTCACCGCGCGCACCTTTTCTATTGTAACCGTTGTAGCAACCCGTTTCGGAGACCGTTGCCAAATTGACCGTCGTGAAAACCTTCTCTCAGCAAGCATTTATTCGACGAGTGTAAGCGAGCCTGAAGTGTCGTGTTGACAGCTTTCGTGGACCTATGGCCGCGGCTGCTATGATATCGGTTTTTTTTTTTTTACAAAGGTACAATGTACAAAGGTACGAGCGGGGGCCGGGGTCACAGCGTAGGTCAGTCGCATTCGCTTGCAGATGCTGCCTGTTTGTTAGCATTTTATTGTACCCGTTATGCTTGGCTCTGTGACTTTGCGCGGGAGTACGATTATAACGCATTTGTGACTATCGCCCCTTGTTGAGTTTTCATGGTTTTTAGGGAGAGCAGAAAACACCGTAATAGGTAGTAAAAAAAAATGGACGCGCGGACAATCGACGATTTCTGACTAAGAATAGTTTGATGCCTAGCATCGCGCAGGAAACTCAGAATTTATTTTTTAAAGTTCGCTAATCCTTTTTATTGCAGTCGCTGTACGAGGAGACCGTCATGTACACGGAGAACGTCGGCGACATCATGGGTAAGTTACAGCTTTTCCCATAATTAAGAACTAAGGCCGTGAGAACATTCGATATCTCGAATACCAATTGAATGTTCCTTGTTATTTGATGTCTTTCTGCTCCTAATGCTACCGGAAACGTATAAATTACATCACTTAAAAATATAGTTCTACCAAAAACGGGTACCATTATAACCGCCCAATTTCTTCGAGCCAACGCCGCTCTGGAGACAGGTGGCGCCAACTAAACGCGATATTTATTTGGCAGAAGTACTGCTTGCGCCGATTACAACCGTAATGAAAGACAACGTGAGAATTTCTGGGGCTAAACTAGCAAATGCACTCTAACCACCCATTATCTCATGGAGGCAACCACGCGATCCTAAATGCAACCACACTGCGAGTTTCTGCGGCGAGCTTCTGCGGCCAGTTTCTGAATCTGAAGTGATTACAACCTACACTATAGTTTAAATGACAGCCCAGCCACAGATCAGATCTTTGTTAAGATAAAACCGACGAAATTACTCATTGACTTGATCAAGCAATGCTTAACGCATATAATTAATAATTGTCTTTCGTCTGCGGTGTTTCTTGTAAAACAACAAAAAAAAA